>NC_056739.1:1336492034-1336632034 GCF_019279795.1 Protopterus annectens
ACATACAGTGTGTATGCATGCTGTGCAGTTCGGAGTCCACTTGAAATTGATTAATACTACTACACAGAAACACCAGAGTAACATTACTGGAAGAAGTTGGTGTCATCTGCACTGAAGGATGAATGTACTAGTTTTCTAAATTTTTGTGGGGACATTATCTGTTAAAAGAAAAATGTAGTGCCACTCACATGACAGAGTGAATGCAGTAGGTCTAGGTGTAGTAGGAAGTGGTAAGTTGTTCAGGATTCCAAATGCATGTTTTCCTATATGTTAACATTCTAGTAATGTATTGCTTATGTTTAGTCTTCAGGTAACATTCTCCACAGCAGCTCCAATTTGTTATTTTTTGAATGTAAAGCATAAAGCATACTTCGTGGAAAACATAACTTCACATTTTTTTAAGGTTACCCACAAGCTAGCAGCTTATTTTAGTTTTTATAGACGTTTTCTTTGTGAATAATACAAAGAGCAAATTATGACAGTACATTTTTCATAATGCACTATGAGAAACAACTTTCCAAATACATTTCTGATCTTTATTTTGTTAGGATGGTGAATCTACTTCTTCATCCAGCTAAGTACTCACTCAGGAAATACCTTAAGTGACAAGTTATGTTTACTGAATCTCTGGTTGCGATCTCGAACAAAAGTTTGGATCTGTAATTTGTTGATGGATTGCTCTTTGGTATGCTATTTATTTCTCTCTTCTGGTGCCCATACAGCTCATTTTAAATATTACAGTAGTTTATTGTGCTTGACACTTGCAGTCTGGGACTGATTAACTTTGATGGTATGGTGTAAAACAAAAAGACCATACTTTCTGTATCTGCGGATTGCTTCAGGCAGTTTGCCATCATGTGCTTTACAACACAAGTCCCTGTTGTAACAGCACAGGCAACAGCCCTGCAAGCTGAAGATTCCATTTTGGTTTATTGTGAACTAGTCCAGTTTGCTTTTCTAAAACTAATTCATTTTTAAGCAGGCTTTCCAAATGAAATTATTTGTGACTGATAAGGGCATGTCTACTTTCCTCAATGGCTACTGTCTTAGTTTTTCTGCTGTAGTACTGTCCAGTGCACTTCTTGTAAATGCTTTAGAGGCAGCTGTTGGTGCTGAAAACCAGCTACTTATTAGGGCAATACTGTGTGGTCAAAAATGTAAAGGAAAAAGAACACGGGGTAAAGGAAGTGGGAAAATGCCAAGTTCAAAAAAGAAAACAAACAACTGGAAGGATGTTTACATATATTAAGTTTTGTGTGAAGACCAGACAGTGGCCACAGGGTATGTGCCGAGTGATTTGTGGAGAGCAATATATTTTTTTAGTTTTGTTGCTACAGTAGTATGTTCCATGAAGCATTTCTATAATTTAAAAAAAGGATTTTCATGCAGTTTACCTGAATTTTCCTTTTGACATTTACTTGAAGAAAAACGTATATATTCAATCTAGTCTCGTATTCTAGAAGTTTAAAATAGTTTAGAATTGTAAATGTTCTTTTTTCTGGAATTATTTTTCAAATAGTTCAAACTGTCTTGGGCTGAGTTGTATAAATATGGTAAGTATCTTGTAGTAGAACACCAACCACATACCACTTGTATATTTACTTTCTGAAAAATCTGTTCAGCAGTAAATGTGATATATTTCTAAGATGCATCATTATGGTGTTTTTAATCAGTAATTTTTTAATTTATTTTCATTAAAACATCATGATACAGCCACCACATCCTGGAATCTCGTCCTCAAATGGTGAAGTGAGACTTGCTGAGGAGGCCTGGGCCTATTCCACAAGAGGCCAAAGTATCTCTGCAAACCATGCATTGTTTTATTTTATTTCTATTTGTTGATCATGAATAATTCAACTGAGTAAAAACACTTTTTAGGTAGAGTCCCATGGAGAAAACTTCCACAGCTGTACAGCAGAGGTAAAAAAAATAAATTGCACATGGTCATTCTTGAATGCATATACAAAATATGTAGAAAATATATACCCTGACATGTGCAAAAATGAGGAACAAGGAATGGATGGATGGATATGTACATAGTATAAAACGTCAGTAATGAAGATTACAATTAAATACTTCAACTGTATATGGCAACAGAAGATTAGAAATGCAGAGAATATAGTGATTAAACGAGGTAGAGGAAGATGGGCAGAAACTAGGATGGATAGGGGCTGAAGACAGAATTGACAGATATGAAGTTTAAGTAGTAGGATGGGTCCAAGTAGAAGTTACTTTGGCTTTTAGACTATACAGAAATGCTTTGTGTTTACTGTCTTTTCTAAGGTCTGTGGAAGTGGAATTCCACAGCTTGGCTGTGTGAACAACATATAAATGAGTCACCAAAGTGGTTGTTTGATTTGACAACTACTAGGAGGTTTTGCAACTGAGACCATGGATGTCTGTGAGGCATGTATTCTGGAAGGTAGAGATGGGTAGGTTCCTACAGAATTTTTTGTTTTATTTTGTTTTTAACTGATTAAATGTTAAAAAGGTGCTTTACCTCTAGCCAATTATTTTTATGAAGCAATTTACAAAGATAAGTTTTCTTAAGGACACTAGCAGTGTATTTTGCAATTTTAATGTGCGTTTGTTCTACATTATATAAGCGTTTTTGAATATTAGTAAGGTTAGATGATGCACAAAGCAATGTAAGTAGTACCAGAGTTTGGGCTGCGTTTAGATGTGCTGTCTCCAGGGGATTTGATTTGTATAACATACCCAACTTTTTGCGTGTTTTATACTGGACTATTAATTATTTATGGGATCAAACTAAATCCAGAAGGATACAAGTACAGTTGCGTAAGTAAACTTATAATAGTAGATGTTCGAATGATCACTGCCTTAGTTACAATGGTTACATCCTGTTAACAGCCGGACAGTTTCCAAAGCTTAAAGGCACCTCCCATGAGCAGAAACCATTAAGCAGCTCAAACAGAACCAAAGACAAAACACTCTACAGTACTTTGAAGGCTGGACTTGTTTGTATTGGTATTATCGGTATATAGTGTATTTACAGTGGGCACACTTATTGGGCTGTCCAATCAACATGTATGTTTTTAAAAACCAATTACATTTATGTTGTGTATGGCATGGGCTAATTAGATACACTGTTATGGCCTTTCCCAGGTGATATTTTCCCTCCATTGAGAAAAAGGAAACTTAGTAGTGCCTAGCAGTGGCAATATAATCTCTACTAATGGCCCCCATCTGGCCTTATGGGCATTAACATCAGCACTGAATTTGTGTCTCTAGCAGAGGAGAATGACGACCTCACTGCCCCATCACTAGTAGTCTAATCATAGTTTCATTCATTTTTAACTTATTAATATGTTATAGGCTAGACACTGTGTTATACATTTTATTACTACACTAAAGTAGTATCTTATTTACTGTGTTAACTGCATATTAGAATCATGTTTGCCTTATTCGGCATGTAACAGAAGAATGAATCATTGGCTTAAGACGTCTCATCCTGGTATGTAGGAATCTCTAGTTTGTCTTTTATAGATACATGTTAAGACAGTACAGCTCTGAAAACTATGATTGGCATGTCAGCTGTATATGTAATTTTTGCTTTAAGCAGGATCACAAGACTTTCAAGCACATTGAAATCTTCGGCTTTAAAAAATTGAGTAGTGATAAGAAGTGTATAGGCAAACAGACCAGTATGTTGTCTGCAATGACACTCAAAGCAGAACTGGATGCTAGCCTGTCTATAAATTGCGAAGGCATCTGTCTGCATGGGAAACTTAACTCTTTCCTGGCATACTACTGTTTCTCTGCATTCAGTGTTATAATATGGTAACACATTTGAGCCATGTAACTGGTTATCAAACTAGTTTTATTCTTTTAAAAATATAGCACTGGTAGTCCTTTTGCAATCTTCCTTATGCTACCTGAATTATAAAATGGAGACTCCCCTGAAAACAAGACTGCTTCAGAAACAATGGTCAGACTTGCCCTGAATGCACAAGGTGAAGAGTATAGCAGGATTTTTTTGATAGTGTTGGATAAGGATAGAAAAGATATACATTTCAAGGACTATAACTGTAGCCCTGGAGATAACACTTTTAGGTTGGTAAATTACTAGCAGTCTAAAGATCGACATGTTTTGCACAGCCTTATTTGCATGCTGTAGCATATTTTGTCAAGATGGTTTACTATTCTAGCAGTCTAACGTTCTTTCTGAAGACACATGCTTATTTGTTTAGAAGTTGTTACTGTAAATAAAATATGTATGAACTGTAACTAATAAATGTTATACTTCATAAGATATATGTCGTAAATATGTTATCCCCAGGTGGATAACAGCTTAATTGTGTCTTGTTGCAGATTTTGTTTGAAGAACATGAGTTCTTCTTGCTGAAATTGATATTCTTTGTACATTTTTGAGATTCTGCAATGTTTCTTAGCATTTTCCCAAAAAATGGAAAGTACATTTAGAAACCCTTCTCTTCTTGATTTTCACACCTGGCAGGATGCCAAATCATAGTTTAATTCTGGTAGTAGAGTATACCACTAAATTTTTATTGTTCACTGTATATAATAATGGTCTGTAGGAACATGTGCATTTATTAATCAGGAGGTACAGCGTACCCACATATGATCAAGTCCCATCTTCTTGTTAGTGTTGTAAAGGAGCCAATCCTCTTAATGTTAAACAAGTAAACCTTCTGTGGGTTGTTCAGATAATGAAATTGGCTGAGCATGTTGAATTAAACAAATTACAATTAACCACAACTTTTTTGTAAAAGGTATCATGTTTTTGTAGTCATATCTTCATTTAGCCATATTTCAATTATACTCTATAAGGAGCCGATTATGATTTTATCCAGAACAGATCTAGTGCTCTGATCTAAGCAGGCACAGGGCTTTCCTTAAACGTATCTGTCAGACTGAGCAGATCAATATGGCTGTAAAGCGAACGCCATATCCTTTCCTATCTACAGCATCCAGATGATGAGCATACACACAGCAGTGTGTCCTCCTTCTCAGCAGGCATCATCATTTACGTTCACTCATAGAAGAACGGGCAATAAAAAGAAATTTCATAGCTGTCAGACTCATCACTTGTTTCCTAAATGTTGAACCTTAGGTTATGTTTGCATTAAGCCTGTATGCCATAAAACCCTTGTCCAGAATAAAGACTTTCTTGGTGAGGACTTGTGTCAGGGATAGACCTGTCACCTGAGAGAGAGTAAAACAGAATAAATGGTTCAGTTGGGATAGATGGCAGTTATCTCTCTCTCTCTCTCTCTCTCTCACACACACAGACACACACACACACACACACACACACACACACACACACACACACACACACACACACACAAACACACGCACTAATTTAAGCAATACAGTTGGTAATCTGTTAGGTGATGGGGCTAAGAACTCTTGTAGAAAACTAAATGATTAAAGTGAAAGTAGTCTCTGGACTTATGCCAGTTGGATGATGTGGAATTTAAGAAGCCAAGTTGTAGAAGAAAAAGTAGAATTGGCTTCATATTAGAACTGAAAGACCACACTTTGAACCCCAAAACTGTGAAAAAAAAATCTTGAATTCCAGCTTCCTTCCCCATATAGCAAATTCTGAAACTCGCTGTTAAATAATATCAGCACTACTTGCAGGGGTCTTGCAATGTACATATACTGGCTCCAAGGTTGGTCAAAATTGGAGTAGTTAGAATATTCCAGTGTACTACAACCTTGGATTTGTATACGTTTCCTCGCAATGGTTAACAATTTCAAGATTGCGGTTGCTGTCTGCAGAACTACAACAGGTACTACCCAGTTTAACACAATTTGCCACCATTTTTAAATTTCCCAAAATGGAACACTTTTTTACCAAAACATGAGATTTTATTTGACAAACCATATCTACAGCTGGTGCAAAGCACTGGCTTTTGTCTTATTACCATATAAATACCCACTGATGTAAAACTGCATTGGTTACTTTCATGCCTATGTTAAGGGGTTGACCTACAACTACAGTTGGCTGTACTAGTGGAAGGGATTGTCATAATTTCACAGGAAACTAGCAGTTGTTCTTGGTTTTGTAGGTTACAAATATGGACTCCGCAAAAAGAGACAAATAGTAATTAAGTTTTGATACAAAATAATAACCAGCTACATTTGGCAGTCTAGTACTGGGACATTACCTGTAAAAGCAAGAAATGTGCCGTGTTTCCTTCTGCAACAAAGATTTGTAATAAAGGAACCAGGCAGGACTGGCTTCAAATATAATGTAAACACCTGGACTCCTTTATTTTGTAAAGTCTGACAGGTGGTTATAGCCCTTCTTCAAGCACTCTCCATTTGTTCTGGGAAGCAGATGTTGAAATATAGTGGTGAAGTAATGAAGGTCAGATTAAGTTGATGAAATGTATGTGGGAATAGGATAAAGGGCAAATAAACTAAGGATGGAAAGAGAATGACTCATTTGATTGCAGTGTATAACTAGGATTGTTGGGTAAAAATCCTTTGTTTGTTATAAGAAAGACATATTAGTAAAGCTGCCTCTAATAGTGGAGACATAACTTGTCCAGCAAACTTCTCACAAGGAAAATCTTGGTTTTTCCATCATCACTTATACAGCAGTTTACATTATTCTGGTCTTGCATTTCCAAAAATCATGGGTATAGTCTGATGTGTCTCAAGTAAGGTAGTTATACTCCCTTTGTTATACATTACTCAGAGAGTGGGAAGGAGTGTAGTTGAACACAAAAATATGACTCTCCCCAGGTAGCTACCTTGTTGACAACAATGACACACTAATAATACAAATAACTCAAAAAAATGTTGAAAAATATTCTTTCAAAATGCTGTCTTTTGTTACCTTTTTACATTACTGACCATGCAGGATTCATTGGTTTACAGCTGCGTCCTTGTACTGTTCTGAGTTTATTTTTTTCTTTCGTACATGGTGAACCCCGAAGAACTTGACAATGCTACTTTGAATGCTGTTCATATATGTGAAACAAATGGGGCATCCTTGGTTAGCTACTTCACTGATGCCACCTTTCAGTGATTTCCTTTTTGTTTTTATTCTGTTGCCATGGCAGGGAGCCAGGATCTTGCATATCTGAGTCAACTTAATCACAGTTTGTTGCTGTAACTTTGTCTAATTCATAAATGAAATGAAATGCAGCCTCATTCTAATTATCTCTCATTAAGTTGATTGCAACATTAACATACAACAAATCATGTTGCTCATTTGCTATTTTCTTGTCTCATCTCACCATAGTAAGCAGATGTAGTACAGTTGTTTATTGCAAGTTAATGACCAGCTAAGCAACGAAGTGCTAAAAGTGAAGCAAATTAGATATGGGATTTTCTGATGCTTTTAAGAGACTGCATATTTTCAGATAAGTCACAACTGACATTTCAGTAACTAATTGGTATTTTCCATCAACTACTTCATAGGCGCACTAACACACACAACAGGATAAGAAACTATCCTGAATTAACTGCTGTCAATTCTCTCATTGATATACAGCAAAAACATACCACAATGTCTTTTACATTTCAAAGTGTGCCCCTCTGCAAATAAATACAAAAACTATTACCACACATTTCTGTGGTGTTTATTTTATAAGGTTGTTAAATTTATTTGCTTTAACTTCTACAGACAGTCTTGAGATGGTACAAGCTGCAGACATGCCATTCACTGTAAATGTATAACCGTGTATATGAGTGAGTACAAGCCCAGGCTTTTAAAATATTGTTACTGTTTTGTTTGTGTCTTTCGGCTTTTCCCGGTTATGGGTCGCCACAGCGGAACTCCGGTCCGCTAATGATTGGCAGTAGAGTTTTACGTGCTGACTTGCCGGGCCTAACATACAACCTTCAACGAAAGAACGCCCATTCACGCATGTCGCCACAGAAAAGATGCTCTAACTGAGAATCGAACGGGCAACGTCTAAGTATGAGGTGACAACGCTACCGCAGCACCACCACCTCATGGCAAAATACCACAGTCTCCTAGAGTAAAATGCCCCTGCAACACCATGTATAAAATATGTATGTTAGCCCCGATATGTTATGGTGCTTAAATAAGTAAATTAAAGCAGTAATACAGGATACAATAACACTTCCAAAATGGAAGAATAAAAATTTGTATGAAGTGAGTAGAGCAAAATAACAAATAGGTTCAGAGACATTTAGTCTAATTTAAACAGACAGCTGCAATAAGCAAGCTCAGAAAGACAACCACAGTTTGCAGGCATTCAGATAAACAGATACAAGCAAAGAATTAACTATACTAAAAAGGCTAACCACTGTTTATAAGTTATAAAGTCCGATAATGCAAGAAAGAGTTGGGTATGGTACTATATTCGGCAATGTCCACTCTTTGCAAATATTACCACAGTGCGTATGTCCATTTAAAGTACAAGACTGTACCAATATCAAGCAAAATACAACACTTACAATCCCTATACATATATATATATATATATATATATATATATATATATATAAAATGTTTATATATTTATTTATATAATTATAATTAAATTATATTATATATATATATATATATATATATATATATATATAATATATATAATATAATTTAATTATAATATATAAATAATTATAATTAAATTATATTTTATATATATATATATATATATATATATATATATATATAAATATATATCATACATATAACTAAAATAAATATATATTATTAATTAATATTATATGTATATATATATATATATCTGTGCAAAACTTGCAGTCCCTTCTGGTAATATGTGTAAAATGATACAACGTCCATACTCAAAACAATCTCTAGTTAAAATACAGCCATAAAAATGTTTATGTCACATGAATGGTCCCAATCACAAGGAAAAGTCTGCCTGTATTCTAACTTTGCATTACTCTAGTTAGATAAACTGTTAGAAAACTATTTCTGTGGGAACAATTTGAATAGCAAATGGTTAGCAACCAATCCAAATAGAAAGATGGACCATTTTTAATAGGAGTAATGTGCGGCCTATTGGATGGTTAAGGACTACCCTCTTTGCTGTCTCTAATAAGTACTGCAGCATACAGGACGAATTCCACCTTTATGCAGATGGCAGAAAGATGTGCAGCATGGCTGGTGTGACAGCACAAAGGAGATGAGAAGGGATGCTGCAGGTGTAGAAACACAACCAAATGCCTGGGAACTTGAAGTTAATGTGACATAATGGGGAAATATTAAAATATTGACTAGTAATAAAGGAGTCAAAAATGGAATTTAATGTGCTCCTATCGGAGGATTTAAAAGTGAGCAAACATCAGGGAGGGGTGGTTATTGAATAAGGGTTGTTATGATATATAAAGGAGAGACTTTACCAGGTGGAAGAAGGAAGTTGTTATTCGTCTGCATTGCCATTTGCTGCAGAACTTTCTGTAATACTCTGAACTCTGGTTACTTCATTCATTTATTTATTTACTTTTGCCTTGTTAACATGCCAAGTACATTGGAAACAAAGTAATCCCTTTCAGTTTTGTTCTTAGCTGAATCCCAACTACAGATGAAGTTGGCTCATACATGACAGAAACCTAGTAATTACAAAGTAATTATAAAACTGGCTGAGCAAACTGAATTGATTAATGAATTATAATACCGCCATTTTTCATGGGCAGGAAGTATTAAAAAACAATGTTACAGTGAAAACTGTTTCTGTTCTGCATTCCACAAAACATGATGCAATCGGAAGGATTCATTCTGAAAACATTAAAAAGATGTTGCTCTTATTTATGAGGCTCTATTTAATGACGGAGAGTGCACCCATCCTGAAATTTAGGGTTGACATTAGCATATGAGTTTTCCCAGGATGCAGAGATAGTCTAGAAGTGAGATGAGAGTGTGGTGTAAGAAATGACAGGTGCTTTCTGTACTGAAATACTAAGAGATGTGTGTATTTATTCCAGGATGTCACCTAAAGGGTGTTTAAAGATGAGGGATATAATCTGAAGCTAGAGCATGGCCCAGGTGAGGGGTGAAGATAATATATTACCCTTCTGGAGGAATTTGTGAGTCCTGATGTTAGGCAGCCTGGGTAAAGCATAGGATACTTGATGTAGCAGTTTAATGCCCTATCATGTATGTAGAAGACTTTACTCAGACTTGGTGAGCCAAGTGATGCATATGTGGTGTCTACATCTGATTCTGTTTACATGTCCAGATACATGTACGATCTGCAGTATGCTATTTGGTATTTTTCAGACTTTTCTGATGTACATTCTTGAATGCCACATGCATCGTAAGCAAGCATCAGATAAGCTCATTGCAAGCAGGTATAAACACTAGAGGAAATATGGTTTCATAACCTCTGTTTTCAAATGTCCGTTATTCATCTATGTACACTTGTGAAACCAATGAGACCTCAGCCTTGGAATGGCATTTATAAAAACATATTTTTGATTTTTCTGTGAGGTAACCAGATGGCTGTTTGTCCCAGTATTATTATGTAACTAACCTTCTACAAATGTTTAACTATTGTTATATTAACATTTAAATGTAAATAGCAGACAATGAAAGGTAGAGTAAACTGATACTAGTATGGGGAAGTGGTGTTGGCACCCAGTATTACTGACAAATATTTTCACTGTATAACTGAATGCATTACCTTTAACTATCATCAGTAGCACTATTCATTTGTGAATCATGGAGCTTACACTTAGAGGAGCCCAGAAAAACAGAAAAGGTTTTTGCAGTGTCTCAGTAAAATAGTGCATTCCTAGGCTATAGAGGAACTCATAAAAATACATCAGCTCTGCCTCATACATTGGAATAGTAAATTTGAGTGAGAGATGCCAGCATTAGTAAAAAACATATATGTCATTTTAGGGTTAAAATACATGTTTAAGATTTGCAGCTTTACTGGAAGCCACACATTTCATTTCAAAATCTGATTACACAACATATTTTCAGTAGTTTTAACATTTATGGCAGCTTTGCAATTTTGCTACATGTAAAAGTACAAGGTTTTTAAAATAGGTCTTCTCACATAATTGAAAATATTTTTCATAGCCAAAGAAGGACTAAGTTATGCAGGTAGAATTTCACAGAATGTCCAGATTTTTTACTTATATTTTTGTCTGTTCTCATAAAATTTATGTTTTTCCTACAAATCACTGAGGACTTAAGTTGTTAAATAAATGACAGACTATTAATTTCAGACTTCTTATCCTTCAAAGAATGCATACTAATGCAAAAACTGTTGTTCTAAAGTTTATAAGGGTAACAGTTAATATTTATAAAATTTAAGAGTAATAAAATGTGTCCCCTAATTGTTTTGGCTCCAAAGATAATGGAATGTATGGGAATGAAATGCTGCAAAATTTCACCTCTGCCATGTTTTTATGGATGGACTGACTAAGTTCTTCGTGGGCCAAATTTCAAAAGAAAAACACTGCTCTCAAGGTAAGTCACTTATTCAGAGAGCAAGTATTTTTGAATGTAATTCCCTGGTGTAAGCCTGTTTATATGTAGGCCTTACACCGAAGTAAGTCACTTATACCTACAGCAAGTATTTCAGAGTCTGGGCTCACTTACACTGAGAGCATGCTGACTAGAATAGGGCCCCGTGAATTGGGATATTTACAAATGTAATGGTCTGAAATGTTGAAATGTCACGTTGAGTTTAAGTCTCCTTGTTGAAGAAGTTTTACTAGATGGAATAAAAGTTAAAAATAAGAGTAAAAAATAAGAACATTTCTGTACTTTAGGAAAAGAGTGCATGCTGGAATTGTTGCTGTTATTTGAAAAAATCCCTGCCTGATCTGATAATATGATTAAGGTAGTGATTGGAAGACCAAACAGATATGTAGAAGAGGCAAAAAACGTATTGTTCCTATGTGCAAAATTCTTAGATTCACATGTTTTGCTGAAGGAACAGCCTTACTTTCTGTGATTCCGAAAGCTCTTCAGGTGTATTGAATTTTCACTTGATTCAGAAGACTGTAAACTTGTAATACTTTCAGCTAATACCATATCCCCTTTAACAAATCTTAATGTCTGTCCTCTCTAAACAAATGGCTGGGAAAATATGTAGGTTGCAGACTTTTTACATAACCTGTCCCGAACTACAATCATGGAGTTCAAGGGATTTACTTATCAATAAAGCAGAATAAAGCCTCATTTTGAAACAGTAGATAAAATGTTGGTTTATAAATGTTCACTTTTCTTTAATAAACGATGCAGCAGTAAACCTTGACAGTACAGGTGTATTTCTTTGGACATTACAATGCCTTTATTACTGATACAGCCACTTAAACATCTTGCTAAATGACAATTAGTTAAGCCATTTTTATTTAAATAAAACAACTTCACCATTTTTCCTGTTAAAATATGACTGCAAGCAGAAATTCTAGTACAACTGCAAAAATACCATGGTTCCAAAATTCTCTGAATGAAATCACTTGTTATTAGTCAAACATGAAGTGAAACCTACTGATAGGAAACCTATGGAATTGTGCAATTGTGCCATAAACTTAAACTGATATTATAGCATTAAAAAAAAAAAAAGAAACTTTCAATCAAGTAAGGACAAAACTCATATTCCTAAAACAACCTCAATAATGTATCCCCCTCCAGAGTAATACCACTTAAGGGAAAGGAGAGAAAAATGCACGGAATCGACATTTGTTAACTTGGTGCCCATAATAAGGATCCCTGCCAAATGCACGTAATATGTACTAGTCATTTTAAAAAAGGTTGCATGCATACTTACTCTGTCTATGTGATGCAAGGCATTTGCTTCTCTGGTCAGTTCTCACGAAGGTAAACGCCTTTCATAGAAAAGTAGAAGGCAGCATGACCCTTATGCACAGCTAACATAAGCCATGGCCCGGAAAACGTCTGTTAAGGTGTTAAAATATTGTCATGTTCAAAGTATAGCTATTACTAATTTTAAAATGATACACTGTTTTTTTTCTGTGTGGCCTATGCAATTCCTAAGGGAATAACATTCTCCACGTATTTCTATCAGTTAGGAGTCAAGGCCATTTAATAAATAAGCACTATAATCCCAAGATACCTAATAATGCTTCATATTTTCATTATACAAGTGAATTCACAATTTTTACCTTTTATTCTTATCATGTGACCTTTGTACCAAGTTTAAGGAAACAATTTCTGCAAGAACTGGAGCAAGAAATATCCAGACAAATATGCTAGCTAACTAAAATGTCCGCCTTCCTTTCCTTTATCGCTCTCTGCAGTTGATTCCTGTCAGTAGATGCTGTTTGCTCTTGATACCTTTCTGCCTGTAATATTTACAACCATTGTTTTAAAAAATAATTACTTTGCCACAGACTTGAGCTCCCAATACTGTTAGCTGCCAAACAGCAACAGAAAATAATGCCTGACTTGGCTCTTAACATCCTGTTTCTCACACTTGTTTTCCCAAGTTATACAGATCACAGAAACTGTGAAAAAATAGGAAGTATGGGGAAATCCTGATTGAAATGTCAGGTTAAAAATGTTTGCAGAGGTATTGCTTACTAAAGCAGCCTGAGTTGATACAGGCTAACAGAATATCACATATGGAAGCAAGTTTTTTATGGTTCCTGTTTTTCCTAACTTGTTAGGATTAGCTATTTCAGAATTTATGTTGTGGCTTTTAGTTTGTGATATGAACTGACAAATTTAACTTCACACTAATGAATTCAATTCTGAGTGCTGTATGCTTTGGAGAATGTACTGCAGTGGAGTTTATTCTCTCAGATCCTATGAAGGTCATTAGTATACTATTATTGTGTGTACTGGATCGTAGAAGAAATACTTTATTTATAAACATGCTGACTCTGAGGAGTCTCTTGTACAAGACAATAGTTTCTAAAACCTAATGACCATGTTCTGTTGTTCCAGAGATGGTTCTGTTTCTTATGAGGTACTTAATATGATGGTAGAACAAGTGCCAATTCACAAATTTGGTATTTATGCATCCTGCTGTTCGAATAGGTGAGATGTGTCTGTCAGGCATTAGAATTTTTCAACACACAATACAGACCCAGGCTGCTAACCCCATGTCCCATGTCTCATAATATACTGCTTTCTTCTGCTTCCCCAATTTGTTTCGGTCATGAAAGCTCTAGTGTACATTTTCAGCCAGCTCTAGTGGCATACAAAACAAGATCGAGTCATGTTACAACAAGGTAGTCAAGATTGCAACCAATGCAAAATACGCTTCCCGTCATTGCATTGCCCTAAAACTTCCACATTATCTAACCTACCTACAGCTAATCACAGAACACAAAATCATTTACAAACCCTCAGATTGCCCAGCCCTTTCTTCCATCTTAACCCACTGCCACCCAAATAGGCCACTCAGATCTGAAAATCAACCTGTCCTGCAAGTAGACAAACCTAAACTTCCAGCTGGTAACATGCTTTATTCCTTCTCTACTGCCAAGGTTTGGAACTCTCTCCCATTAGCTATCAGAGCCTCCAGTAATATCTCTTCCTTCAAAAAATCTTTGTTGCATCACCTCTCCACCCTTTGGCAATGCACATGTCCCAGTTCTTATCCATCCATAACCTGACTCCCTGCACCCTAAATTGTTCACACCTTAATGTACATCCTCACCTCTTCAAACCTTCTTTTATCAGTACTCAAACCATATAATTTAACTTTTGCTTTACTATCTATCTTTGCCTTACGATCTATCTACACCTCCACTCCACCCTGCACTAATGCACTGTTTATACTCTAAGAACACCTTGAAAATACTGCTAAGTGACTTTTTTTTCAGAATATTACCTCTAGTGTATAAAAATACAATTACTTAATTAGTTTGGAGCTATACAAATCTGTACATATTGTGTGTTTGTACACATTTTTTATTGTATAATACTGTCTATTTTTGTTAATATTGCTTGTATCTATTAACTGTTTTATGCTTTATGCACTGATATACTAACTGTCATTGTGGAGCTTTTCTCCCTGGGCCTCCACTGAAAATGGGTTCTTTTGCCCAGTGGACTTTCCTGGTAAACAAACGCCAATAAATAAATGAATAATAAATAAATGGAAAAAGTCATGACTACAGCCCAACTGACCTGGAACCAATTAGCATCTTGGGCAACAGACAAAGCTGGCAGGGGTCTATCCTTAGGGGAGAATAGAGCTCACAATGTACTACACAGGTCCTTGGGAAATGCACGATTTGGGTCAAGCATTAGGCTCACTAGTCAATGATGGATGGTAGCCCTTTAACGTTGTTGCAACTGATCATGTATTCACATGAGGAAGGCAGTGTGGGCCTCCACAGTAATGCAGATAACATGTCCCTCCACCAGGATGGGATTAGGCCAGTAGAAATGCCTTGAACTGTGGAATTTGAGCAGGAGCAGAGCTATATTTTAGATAGGAAGTCTTTCAGAGTGTTTTTTTTAAAGATGGGAGGGAGTGTGCTAACCTGACAGATACAGGTAAGGAGTTCCAGGCCTAAGCAACCTTGTATGAGTATAGACAATGCCCAGCAGACTTGATAGGTTTGTAGACAGACATGAGTTTTTGCTCACTGGATCACAATGACCATCTGGGAGCTTAGTTGTGTAGAATGTTTTTTAGTGCTGGACAGGCAGCTGGATGCTGGATAATTTTATAGCTGGTAAGAAGCTTTGGATATGTCAGCTGATGAGGCAGTTCTAACCAATTTAGGCTCTTCAGTGCTATACAGTGGTAGGTTACGATACTTTGTTATAGCATCTTTCAAGTTTTAAGTTTTGTGAAGCCTGTAGGTTAGTGTGGATGGGAGTGCCATAAAGAAGTGTGGAGAGGACATATGAGGTGGCAAATGTAGTTTTACTTGCATCGATGAGAAAATGTTTGGCTCTGTACAGAATCCCTAGCTTTGGATGAGTTTCTCTTATACAATTTTGTATATGCAGGTTAAATGCAAGATTATCATCCACTATCACCCCTAATAATTCGCTATGAGAAGTGACTTCATTGGTTAGCTTAATCAAGAGAGAGGACTTCAAATTTTGTTTTTTCATGAAAGAGGGATTTGGGGGGGGGGTAGTACTTTGGTCTTTTTTTGAGATGACAATGAGTTGTGAGTTATGAAGCTCTGTTTCGGTGGCTGTTAAAGCACCCTGAGTAATTTTTTAGACGTACCATGCTGTCAGATGTGAAAATGAGAGTAAAATCCTGCTTATTGCATTAGGGCAGCCTGTTGTGTGGATGTACACAGGGTGTTGGTAAAAATGGTAAAGAGGAAGGGACCACAAATACAGCCTTGTGGTGACTGGGAGGTAAGGAGAGAGCATGGAGTGCCATACCTATTGGACAGCTAGTTTTTGAACCACAGAAGGGTGGGCTGACAGAGACCTAGGGAGGACATTTGAAGTAGAGGTTTGCTGTGACAAACTGTGATGAAGACTTTAGACAAGTCTAGAAATAAGGAAGAGACTAGTTTGACATTATTTCTAGCTTTAAAGATATTAATGTCTGTTGAATTCCCTCCTTTGTGCAGAGGGATAATGTGTAACTTTTTCCAAAAGAGAGAGAATGTGGGATTTGTGGGTTGACCTATTTATAAGAATTGAGAAAGGATAGACAATGCTCTTGACTGGTATTTTTAGGTACTCGCTTGGAAGGTCATCACCGGAGGAAGAACACGGTTGAAGTTTAAAAGTAGTTTTATACAGAATGTGGGCACAGGTTTGAAGGTGAAAGAGTATGTGGCGATATGTGGCTGCTGCATAGGGTTGGGATGAGATACTGAGGAATCCTTCGTTAGAGTGGTGAGTTTTCAGGACAGTAGTTGTGACTAAATTTTTAACCAGGATATAAGATTTGTTGGTACTTATGTATTATCGCAACCACATTCCAAACGTGTCATAATTCTTCAAAGTAGGACAAAGGAGTCATTATGTTTTTGCAGGGGTGGGTACGCTACTAACTAGGTATGTCTTACACTGGGTAATCAATTATACAGGAAGAGGAATAAGTCTGATAATACGCAAGTATGCAAAGCTCCTCCAAAACAACACAGAATGATTATGTTATATTATGGGAGTATTGCACTGACTGTACACTTACAAGTTGGGACTTCAGTAACTTTACCACCCCTTTATTTCTTCATGTCCTGTAGCACTCTGACTTTTACACACACACACACACACACACACACACGTTCACATTGTTACTATTTTTCCTTTCACTAATGCCACAATGCCAGCATAGCAGAGCTTCTGTTCTATGACCTTAGCTGTGTTCTAATGATCCTGTAGGGTAGCAGATCATTTCTGCAGTGACTGGTTTAGAAACTTTTGGGGGTCTCGTTTATAACTCGAGGCCACCCTCAAGTTGTACCCTCTCTCATTTTTCATGTACATTCTTGCTGTTCTGTTCCTCATTTTGGTTTATCTTTGCAAATCCTTTAGTCTGTCTGAATACTGCTTATCTAATATAACTTCCGTTTACGTACCACACGAGAAAAATGTTTTCTACGTGTATATCCTTTCTTTGTCTTTCTATATATAGTTAACAGCTAGACATGTAGATTAAATATATTTTAAAGAAACTATTGCTTTTGTTGTCACCGAATGGATGTGAACATAAAAAGAGTTAACTTGCTGAGAAGTAGTTTAACATTCCTGCTATTTGGGACGTGGTTGCGATAATACATTAAGTACTGATTTCTTTAATGGATTTCCAAACATTTTCAGGGTTGTATTTAGTATTATTCTAAAAGTTATTATAGTACAGTTTTTTTGTCATTTATTTGCTTTTTAGTATGATTACAAAGCATTCTGAAGTTTTAAAGATATTGAGGTATTTTACATTTTTGCCATGCTTTTTCTCTATCCTGTATTAGCATTCTACTCTTTTTGGATAGCCAAATTATATTATTTGTTTTTAGACTCCTCCTTCTAGGAGGTACAAGGCTATTTAGAAATGTTACTGAATTCATTTACAGCATTGTCTAACGGGAGGATTTTTAGGAAGTTCCAGTTAACAGGTGATAGAGTAGTGATGAACATTTCTGGGTTAAACTTGGAATAGTTGTGTGTTACTTTAAAAATATGCTGTTTAACTAGATGTCTGGCCATATGGATTGGGAGATGATTGCTGAAAGAGTCTGACATTGTACCTGTGGTGGAGTACTTGCTAGGATCTGATACCAGGATCCAGTGTAATAGAGAATTTGATGTCTTGCTATAATGTGTGGGGCTATTAATTAGTCATATGAAACCATATAAGCTTATGCTAGATGTACGGGAGTTAAAGTTTATGTATAACCAACTGACATTCTCATCACCTAGTAGCATTTTTTCTCGTGGAAATGTTATGAATATCCAGTGTAGGATATCTTGCAGTGTAGCTGTATTGCCATTAGAAGGGATGTAAAGGATAGTAACACATACGTGTTTATAACTGTTAACTTTCAGGAAAGCAATAGGAAGCTCAGCTGAACTGAATGTTTGGACTGACTTGTTGTAAGTGGAAAATGTGATAGGTGTTGGGAAATATTAAAGCAATACCACCAGCATTCCTCTTTATACTACCATTACATATGATATTATGGCCAGGAGACAGAACTTTGGAGTTGTTTATGCTGGATTTAAGCCAAGTTTCAGCTATAGCAAGAACGTCAGGCAAATGTTAGGTAATTCAGGCATGTAGTTCAGCAGTTTTAGAAGATTAAATAAGATTTATTTCCATATGAAACGTGGAAGAAAAAGCTAATGCCTAAAAGTAGGAATAATTCAAATATATTTACCAGCATTCAATACATGCCAGGTACCCTCTAGCTACTGATCCAAGTCAAGGATTTGGTTATTTATCCATTGCTAACAGATGTAACTGCAGCCTCAACCATTCCACTGAAGAGCCTCACCTCTACACACCTCCCATCTACTTCTGATGGATTAAATCTGAACAAAATGAGCAGCAACTTACAAAATGTCACAACACTCACTGACAATCTGCACCTTTGATGTATACATCTTTATAAAGAATAGCTAATACAGTCACTACAACACATTCACATCTGCCAAAATATCAGTCTCTTCTATGCGCGCGAGTGTGCGCACACACACACACACACACACACACACACACACACACACACACACACACACACACACAAATATAAATTTCCAAGCCCGGTTCTCCATTTGATCACACACCTCTGAATTCTCTACACTCTACATATGTTACTTGAAGAAAATATAATTATCCAACTACTTGAAAAAAATATGCATTGCTTTGCATTTTCCCACAAATATAATATGGTTTCTGGTCACATAGGAATATCATGACCATACTCTGCATCCTTACCCAACCACATTTTACTTACTACAAATAGGAGGGATTTACTTTACTAGGAATGTTACAGAAACATTAGGGGTGCAGTTTGGTAGGGAATTAATAGAAAAAAAAAAGTAGGAAGAGAATTAGGGAAATACAATCCACTACACAGGTGTAGAAAGCTTTTAAGCTGATGTGTCAGAAAAAGGTGCATTTCTTCCATTAAATGAGCACACTTGAATGGTGTATATATTATCTACAGGAAAGAGAAAGCGCTATTATAGTTTTACTTTAAATGTAATGTGAGTGTTAAACCCACTGAAGAGGTTTTACTTAACAAAAAAGCAAAAGGGGGGATTAGGAGTGCTAACTCTAGTAGCATATACACTGATGCATCAGTGTATATCTATTTCCAATATTAAAAAGTAACAGTTGAAAAGGGAAGTTTCTCGAGAAAGTTCTATTTATTTATTTATTGACTGACTGATATTTGATTACTGGGAAAAATCCAAATGGGTAACTGTCTATTTTCAGTGGAGACTTGGGGAGAAAAGTTCTGAAATATTACAAAAACTTTTTAAGAACAATAATTTTATAATCTTCAAAAATAACACAAAAAAAACAATAGTTTAAATAATTATACCAAATTCAACATGATGTATAATCATTGGTTAAGAATAGATGCAACTTATATGACAATGATTTAATATGTAGAGAAGTTTTCGCCAGTTTATAGAAAAATTAAAGAAGTTAGTATAATACAAACATGAATTGCAATATGAAGTCAGAGAAAAAACAGCGTTATGGCACACTTAGAGAGTAAGTGGAAGGAAACTGAATCAATAAGGAAGGGAGGGTAAGGAGGTATAAGGTATGAACAAGTACCTGTTCATATGTAGGGGTATAGTTTATTTATTTTTTTTTATTTGAATACCAGGAAAGTCCGACTGGGTAGGAGCCCAATTTCAGTAGAAGCCTGTGGAGAAATGCTACAAAGTATTACAAAACATTTTAAGAATAATAATTCTATAGTCTTTAAAGATGATACAAAAAACAAACACAGTTTAAATAATTATACCAAATTAAACATAATATAAAAATACTACTAGAGAACACACACAAGTTGTATAGTTTATCCTGAAGTTGAGTAAGAACAGAACCAGACTTTGTCTAGGAAGTCTTTTTGAATGGTTTTGAAGGATGAGAGGGAGGGTACTGACCTAATGGATACAGGTAAGGAGTTCAAGACCTTAGCAACATGGTATGAGTACAGATAATGCCCAGCAGATTTGATAGGTTTGTGGACAGAAAGGAGTTTTTGTCACTGAATGGTATTGACGAGTTGGGAACACAACTGTGTAAAGTGTTACTTAGTGCTAGAGATGCATACAGATGCTGTATAATTTATAGGTGGTAAGAATCTGTGTACATGTTAGCTGATGGGGTAGTTCTGACCAATTTAGGCTTTTTAGTGCTATACAGTGGTTGGTTCTGAAAGGGTTTTTTCCTGCAAATTTAGATACTCTATTGTAGCATTACTCAAGTTCTGATTTTTGGGATGTCTGGATGTTAGTAAGTATGGGAATACAATAAAGTAGAGAGGGGGTTATGTAGTGGCAACTGTAGTTTTAGTCATGTTGGTGAAAGAGTTTTTGGCTTTGTTAAGCATCTCTAGTTTTTGTTGAGTTTCTTATGCAGTTTTATATATGAAGGTCAAATTTAAGACTATCTACTATCATCCCTAATAATTTGCTAAGAGAAGTGACATTAATGGTTGTAATTAATTACTATTAAGAAAGAGGATTTTTTTTTTTCTAGAGAAGGATTTAGGGAAAAAAAAGTAGTTATTTTTTTCAGTTGAGCCTGAGTTGCGAGTTACAAAGCCATGTTTCAGTGTCTGTTAAGGATTCTTGAGTAATTTTTCTGGAGATATGCCATATTGAGAAATATGCATATGAGTGTGGAGTCATATGTGTATTGTACTAGGAAGGTCTGTTGTGTGGATATGTGGTAAGAATGTTAAACAGGAGGGGACCAAGGACAGAGCTGAGAGGTATGGAGAAAGGGGTGGAGTGTCATTTTACTGCCTGATAACTATTAGACAGGTAGCTTTTGAACCACAGAAGGGTTTGCATAGATAGACCTTATGAGGTCATGTGAAGTAGACGTTTGCTGTGACGAACTGTATTGAAGGTTGTAGACAAGTCCAAAATAAGGAGGAGACTAGTTTGCCATTATCTCTATCTCTACTGACAGTATCTATAAAGATAACAAGTGTACTGTCAGTACTATGGGAGGGACAGAGGCTTTATAGTGTGGGGGAGAAGGTTTTCCCTGCAGGAAATAGTTTAGCAATTGTTTTTGAATACATTTTCAAAGTATTTTTTTTTGGGGGGGGGGGGGGTAAGATTGTTATAGGTCTAAAGTTAGTAACGTCTGCTGAATTTCCTCCTTTGTGTAGAGGGATAATGTGTACATTTTACTAGGGAAAGAGACCCTTTGATTCTTGTATTGGCCTGTTTATAAGGACTGAGACATGATAAACAATGCAACTGGCAAATATGTCAAGGTCATCAGTTGAAGCAGAGCATGGTCTGAGTTTAAGAGTAGCTTTATAATGGATGTAGGAGCAGGTTTGAAGCTGCATGTGGATGTGGTGATATGTAGCTGTTGCAAGGGTTGGGATTAGATGTTGAAGAATCCTTGGTTAGGGATGCCATACTGTCTAAGAAATAGCAGCTCAATTCTATTACAGTTGCAAGTGTTGAATTATTAGAAGAAGGGTTGGGTTTGACTTTTTTGGCCAGGATGTAACATTTCTTTAATGGCTAACCAGAATTTTTTAGGGTTTTGTTTACTATTGTTCTGAATGCTGTTACAGTATATTTTTTCGTTTTCATTTATTTGCTTTTTAGTACCATTGCGAAGCATTCTGAATTTTTCTTTGTATTCTGGTGTTTCATATTTTTGCCATTCTTTCCACGCTTTCCACTATCCAGCATTAGCATTTTACCCTTTTTTGGCTAGACAAAATGCATTATTTGTGTTTTTTTCTTTTCCTTCCAGGAGCTGCAAGTGTATTTATGAATTAATTTGCTGCATCTTCTAAGGGGAGAATTTTTAAGACATTCCAGTTAATAGATGACAGGGTAGTAATAAATATGTCTGTGTTAAACTTGGAAAGATTGTATGTTATTTTATAAACATGCTGTTTAAGTGGATGTGTGAGATGTTTGTTTACCTAGATTGGGAGATGGCCACTGCAAGAGTCTGAAATGATACCTGTGGTGGTGAATTCGCTAGGTTCTGATACTAGGATCTGGTTTAATAAGTATTTGATGTGTGGGGCTATTAATTAGTTGTGCAAAACTGTACAAGTTCATGTTAGATGTAGGGGAGTTAGACATTATATCTAACCAATTTATATTGACATCACCTTGTAGTAATTTTTCTTGTGGAATTGTTACTGATATCCAATGTAGGATATCTTCCAGTGTAGTATGTTTTTGTTTGGAGGTATGTAAAGGAAGTAATAAGCAGCTCAGCTGAATTGAATTTTAGAAGCTCTGCTGAAATTAATTTTGGTATTGGCTTGTTGTAAGGAGAAATGTGGTAGTTGCTGGGAAATATTAAAGCAATAACACCACATTTCCTCTTTATATGGTCATCGCGTTTATTTCTATAGATGTCTTTGTCTTTTGGCTTTTCTCGGTTATGGATCGCCACAGCAGATCACTGGTCCACAGATTGTTTGGCAGTGGTGTTTTTACTGTGTTGAGTTGCCAGCCCTGCGCCCAACCTTCGCAGAAGGCACACACACATACACGCACGCACACACACACACACACACACACACACACACACACACACACAAGCACCTATAAACTCACTCAGCCTAAGGGAGGACATGCAGACTCCTCACAGAAGGCACTCCAGCCGAGAATCGAACTGGAGGACCTCTTGCTGTGAGACAACAACGCTAATCGCTGCACCACCATGGCCATCTGCTGCATGAAAATTTCTGGAAAAAAAAGCAAAAACTTAAAAAGAAAAATCACTGAGGTAGAGAGATAAGTATGAGATTATTGCAAAAACTGTTACATATGGAAATTAAAAAAGGAAGAAATCCTTGAGTAAATGGTGTGGCGCCATAAATGTATAAGAGACAAACATTACTTTATTGAGCAAGGCACAGAGTTAAAATGTGAGCCTATACAAGCTACAAAGAAATTAAGAGAAAGATTACGAACAGTATGGGGTAAAGTGACTGTTATGGAAGAATCTGTTGAGTAAGTGACTTGCAAATGGTTCAATGTTAAATAAGCAGCAACAATATTGTGTGTGTGTGTGTGTGTGTGTGTGTGTGTGTGTGTGTGTGTGTGTGTGTGTGTGTGTGTGTACATATGTGTGGAGAAGAGAAAATGATAAAGCATGTTTTATACAGTGCAATACAGCAGAAAGATTCTGTGAGGGAGATGGAAAGAAAAGTACTCATTCAATAACATTACAGCTGAAAGTGGGATTTCTGAAAAACCTGAGCAGAACTTAGGAGGTTCCTTTTTTGCTTGCAGAAAGTTTTGAGATGGAAGGAACAGGAAATGTCAGTGTTATTTTACACAGAGAATATGATTTAAAAATGATCAGTAGTGTGAAAATTTTAGATATTAAGGCATATTTGGAGAACAAGGTCCACAAAATGAAATAGAAGGACAAAAAGTGGAACAGGTTAACAGCTTCAAATATCTGGGATAGGTAGTTGAGTAACAAGGAAGTCTGAATGAGGAAGTCAAACCTAGAATCAGAGGGGCTGCAGAGTGGCACACACTGTCAAGTGCAGTGTATGATGGAAGAATGCCAAAGAAGCTGAAAAGTAAGGTGTACAAAATAGTGGTGCAACCAGTACTACCATATGGTACAGAAATCTGGGCAGTAAAGGCACAACAGTTGAGGAGGCTAGAGGTGAAGGAGATGAAGTCTGTGAGACGTGGTAGGATGCACACTGTGGGACAGACAAAGAAATGGGGACATCAAAGCAGAAAACCCAAGTAGTTCCAGTTGCAGAGAAGATCAAAGAGAATAGATTATGGTAGTTTGGACACACATGCAGAAAAGCAGAAGACAATCTGGTGACAATGACTTGGGATAAGTAGGAATAAGGCAAGAGGACAAAAAGACATCCAGTAAACTGATGGATGGACTGTGTGAAAGAAGACCTGTTGCAGTCAGGCATAACCGCCTAAGAAGGTAGGAGAGGGCACTAAATCCAGAGAGATGGTGACAGTCGATGCAACTTCCAAATGCACTGTAGGCAATAGGAAAAAAGGGGTGGTGATGATGATGTGGAGAGCATGGTACAATAAATGGTTATATAATAAGAAATGGGATAGATGTAAAATGACAAAATAAGGAAAATTCGAAACACGACCAAAAGAAAACCAAGTTTAAAGACAAAAATACATAACACACACTTCTAGTGTCTTGGCTATAAAGCCTTCTAAGGAAGTAGCATCACAACTTAAACACGTAAAATATCTACTAAAATAAATTAAAAACAATATAACATGTAAAACTCAAAAAAATTAATACATTTAGAGTAAACACTGCCGACTAATGTCTCTATTCAAGCCCCTCAGAGCCAAAATACCCCATTTTAAAATACATCCACTCTCTTTGTGCAATAAATGTTGTTTAATTAATTGTTGTTCACCTGCTTTAACTCTAACTTGTAACAAGCTTATAATACAGTTGCATTTTTATTGTGTTCCTATAAAAAATGTTCATCCACAGCCTTTGCCAAATGTATATCTCTTATATGCTTCTTTATCCCATCACTAAATTTCTAACTTAGTTTTGCCAATATAATATAATTCACATAGGCATTTTAAGGCACAAACAACATGTATAAAGAAGTCCATTAATAGATGGAAACTTCAAAACAATAATATTACATACAGCACAGGCATCACAAATGTGTGCTTGGACTATATACTTTTATGGTTAAAATGACAAAGTTTTTATAAATAAAATATTTTTTATAATCACATGAGATAGGCTTTTACCTCACCTATATGAAATCATAGAGATTTTACGAACTAATTAGGCTAAAAACTATCCTTCATACCTCTCAACTGTACAGAATGTCCATATTTTGCCTCATATTTCTGCTCCGTTTCTCATAAAATTGTGGTTTTCTGGGATATTATTTGCAAATAATTAAAGATTGAAGTTAGAAAATAATTACAGACATTTCAGTTTCAGACTTCATATACTTCAGAAAATTAATGCTAATGCTAATGCAAAACCTGTTATTCTATCAACTTTCTAAGTTTATAAAAGCAATATTTAAAAAGTCTCCCTATTTTTGGTTCTTTATCGCACTTTTATTTATGCCTTTGTCCAGATTTCTTGCTCTAAGAGGTTGAGAGGTGTGTCCTGCATTAACACAGACCAAGTTTTTTTAACTATTTATACAATACTGCTAACCACTACATTAAAATCCATTACAAAATAAATTTGCTTAGTAGCCCGAGTATTTAAATTATCTTCATAAAATTTTTTGCCTTGCGAAAATACTTTTTTCTCTCATTAAGCAATGCTTGTTTCTGTGTCAAAACACTAACTTTCCTAGAAGCATTTAGCACACTAGCTTCTATTTACATTTTATAAACATATCCATAATTTTTGAATTTCTTGCTAAAAACACTGTGCCTCCTACAGGTGCATCTAGTCCTTAGCATTTCACTACACAACAATGATTTTATCAAATAATTAGGATGAAAGCTATGTGCATATTCTTGTGATACAAAAAGTAATGTCCAAATAATTTACTTCAGCATCACACAAAACTTTAAATTTTATATATATATATATATATATATATATATATATATATATATATATATGTGCATTCAACATGGAAATAAAATTTGTAGAATCATCCTTACCCCCATCACATATAAATATCAAATCATCTGTGTATTGACAACAGTTTAAAAAAAAA
Source organism: Protopterus annectens (assembly GCF_019279795.1). Lineage (NCBI taxonomy): Eukaryota > Metazoa > Chordata > Ceratodontiformes > Protopteridae > Protopterus > Protopterus annectens. Next base: position 1,336,518,297 of record NC_056739.1, read on the forward strand.
TAAAAAAAGAACTATAAATATAACTGATTTCAAAGAAACTCATCACCAAATTAGCATGCGAGGGCTCAAAAGACCCCCCCCCCCCCATAGCTGTACCAGAAAGCTGCTGAAAAATCAAATTATTAAAACACAAAATATTTTTCAGGCAAAAAAATAAATTAATTCTGCAACACATACAGAAGAACACTCCTGTAAAAAAATATGGAAGTGCTTGAATCCCTGCACTATGGGAAATTCTTGTATGCAAGCTTTGCACATCCAAAACCGTCAAATACATACTGGGACTCCAGCTGAAATGACCCTGGTGAATCCCTAATGTAAGAAGGTAATTTACATATCTAAGGCAAAAGGTATGCATTTATTAAACTCCCCATTTTTTCCAAAACTGTACCACATAAGGATAACAGAAGGTGTCCCAAAGGATCCCACAAGCTTTTGTGAACAGTGAAGTTCACAAATTTAGAAATGGGATAGAACCAATACAACTAAATTGCTACAAACATTACATTTTGGGTGTGGTAAGTTTGGGAGGGTAAAAGTTTTTGTTTTATAATATTTTACTAATTACTTGTTTCATTGCTTATGTTTTTATGACATGATGTAAACTGTGCTTTAAGAAATCAACTATTCTCTTTTGATAAGTGCCATGTATCTTTTCTGTTCACCAAAGCTGTTACCAACTCAGGAAGAATGGATCTAAATAAAACGTCATATGCATAGAACACTAAAAAGTGTGGCACATCCCTCCCATGCTGCACTGCAGTACCAGTACTGGAAAAATTAATCCAAGCATCTGATGCAGAAATACAAGTCACGGCCTTCAGATCTTCCAGGATAAAAGACAGGTGTGCTAGAGTTGAATCACTGACACTAACTTGTATCATTAAAAGCCACCTAGCACAGGAAAGGGTCTTCAAATATGGCTATCTAGGTCTGGTGACAGTTTGTGCAAGTGAACACTGCAGACCAGTCAGAAAGGGTGGAAGTAGTGTCTGGCTTTTGGTTATAAGCCAGAGAAAAGTACAGCTGTATACACTTACCATAAATGTAGATGTTTGAGTGTATTCACTGTTGCAGTCATCACACTTGGGTTATATGCCTGCAGGTAGCCCTCAGTCAGCCCGAATACCAGAGTTTTGGGATTTCTGCATTGGATGCTGTCGCCTCTTCCATGACGTCAGGTCATCAGGGGTATAAAACATGCAGCCGATGCCATTACATCAGTTTTTCTTGCCCCAGACGTTAGGAGCACCCAAAATAGGAAGCTATTACATGGTCTGGAACACCTCCAGTAAAAAGTAAATACTGCTGCCATAAAAGATGGCGATAAAGAGGATAGGTAGAAAGGATATAGAAAGTCAGGGGGCTGGAGGGTGGGAAACCAGGACTGCAACAGTCAATACACTCGAACATCTACATTTATGGCAAGTGTACACAACTGTACTATGTCCTTCGTGTTTCACTGCTGCAGTCATCACACTTGGGTTGATTGCCAAAGCTAAGGAAGAGTGGAGGCAGTCAAGAAGTGTTAGGGCTGGCTAGCAGGCCTTGTAAGACTGCTGTAGCAATTTCAGCTCTGGATTTAGAAAAAATAGGTAAGTAGTAATGCTTGGTGAAGGTGCGTACAGAACTCCAGGTTGCAGCTTCTAGGATGTCCCTGGTAGGGACTCCCCTGATGGATGCAGTGTGCTATCCATTTGGAAATGGTTTGCTTCAAAATGGTCTTGCCCTCTGCCCCTGTAGCAAAGCTGACTAGCAGCTGGTCAGATTTTCTGAAAGGCTTAGTCCTGTCAAGGTAGAACCTGAGCTGTCTGTGCACGTCCAAGGAGTGCAGGATCCTTTCCCCTTTATTCTGAGGATTAGGGAAAAAGGTTGGCAAATGGATGGATTGGTTTAAAGCCACACTGGATACCACCTTGGGCATAAAGGAAGGGTTAGTCCTGAGGGAAACCCTGTCAGCATGGAAAATAATGAAAGGCTCCACCGCTATTAGTGCCTGTAACTCAAGGCACCCTTCCTGCTCAAGTAATAGCTAGAAGTAAGGCTGTTTTCCAAGAGAGGAATTTTAACTCTGCTGAAGCAGCAGGTTCAAAAGGGGGAAGTGTGAGCTTCTCCAGTACAAAGTTAAGGTCCCAGGCTGGGGTGGGAGCTCTCCTAGGGGGACTTAAAATTGTTAGCTCCTCTCAGGGACTGGTGAGAAAAGAGAAGAGGCTCAGTATTATAATGAGCTGAGATGGCAGAGCCATGAATCTTAATGGATGAGAAGGATAAGCCTCTGTGGAGCAGCTCTGCTAGCTAATCAAGGATTTGAGCTAAGTTGGGCACAGCTGTGTCCTTCCCTAGAGACTGACTCCAAGAACAATATCTTTTCCACTTTTCAGCATTGGATTTCCTAGTACTAGGCCTTCTGGTGTCAAGGATGACATCCAGCACCTGTTTTCTGAGGGATGCTGGTGGTATATTCAGGGGATAAGCCAGGCTGCAAGGTTTAGGGTTTGCAGTTGTGGATGCAAAACATGTCCCTCCTGCTTAGACGGCAGGGAAGGTGTCTGATGTAGGTGCAAGGGTGGCACTGCTGTCAGACTGTGGAGGAGTGGGTACTAGTGCTGGCGTGGTCAATCTGGTGCAATAAGGATTGCCCTTGGCCTGTCCTGTTTGATCTTGAGTAGTACTTTTAGAGGAGGGGCAGAGGAGGAAAGACATAAATTGATAGGTTTTCCCAAGTAAAGGATAGGCTGTCCACCTTCCAGGCTCTGCTGTGAGGGTTCCTGGTGCAAAATGTGTTCAATTGGTGGTTTTGGGGGGGGCAAAAAGGCCCACCTCTGGGTTAGAAGTTTGAATGAGTTGGGTTCCAGTAGATTTCTGCTTAAGTCGTCTGTCAGTGAATTTTGCTTGCCTGGTAGGAATTGAGCTTGTAGGTGCACTTAGATGTTCAAGGCTGTATTCCACAGAGCCATAGCTAACCTGCAGAGTAGGTAAGAATGTGTTCCCCCTGCTTGTTTATGTGCCACATAACTGTGGTGTTGTCTGTCTTTATCAGGGGCTGTCCTGGAAGGATAAGGTATTTGAAGACTGTCAGAGCATTCTGTACAGCTAGCATCTCTTTTTGATTGATATGCAGGGGAATTTGTTATGGGCTCCATTTGCCTTGAATGCATTTGCCTGCCATGTGAGCCGCCAATGCATAGTCTGATGCGTCTGTTGTCAAGGTTTGGATGGCGAGGGGTTGAGTGAAAGGAAGTCCCTTGTTGTGGTTGCATGCTTCTGCCCACCAAAGGAACTCTGCCCTTAGACAAGGTATGATCGGAATCACTGTTTCCAGGTCCTGGGAATGTTGACACCAGAGATTGTTTAAGTACCACTGAAGTTTCCTCATATGCAGTCTTGCCTATGGAATTAGCAGAACGCATGAGGCCATGAACCCCATGGCTTGCAGTATTTTCCTTACAGACAGCTGGGTTTTGTTGGCCATTAGCTTGAAATAGTTTGTCAAATGGACCTGCTTTTCTGGAGTGAGGAATGCCATCTGGGAAGTTGTGTTCAAGCTTGCTCCCAGGAATGCAATTTGTTGGCTGGGCACCAGTTGTGATTTCTTTTCGTTGATGGTGTATCTCAGCGAAGTTAGAAGTCTTTTTACAAATGCCAGGTGCTGAAGTAGCAATTCCTGACTGGCCACCTGAATCAGGCAATCGTCCAAGTATGGGTAGATTTGAATATTTCTCTGCCTGCAGTATGCAATGACTGGAGACAGGCATTTTGTGAATACTCTGGTCACAGTAGATAAGCCAAAGGGAAGTGGAGAGAACTGAGAGTGCATACAGCCTGCCCTAAAACGTAAATATTTCTTGCAAGACTCCCTTATGGGGATGTGCAGATAAGCTTCTTTCAAGTCTAGGGACACTAACCAGGCATCCTTGGCTAGCATAGGAAGAAGCCGTTGCAGTGTAAGAATTTTGAATTTTGGGACCACCAGAAAGGTGTTGAGAATTGACAGATCCAGGATAGGGCACCAACAGCTATCTTTCCTGGGCACCAGGAACAATCTGGAGTAGAAACCCTGTCCCCTTTGTTCTATTGGGACAGGCTGAATAGCCCTTATATGGAGAAGGGAAAGTACTTGCTTTTGAGCCTCTGCCTACTGGTTTGGAGGGAGGTCTGGCAACCCGCTTGGTGTTGGCAGTGAGTGGAAGTAGAATCTGTATCGCTGGGATACAATGTTTAGAACCCATCAGTCCTGAGTAATGGACATGAAGGGTGAGTTTTCCTCCTAGGGGCACAAGTACTTGGGAATAGCTGGGAAGATAATTGGAAAGTCATTGTGAACTTTTTCCACAAGGGGGTGGCTTACCACTCCCTGGCTTTGAGGTGGAAATGCTCCATTGTTTAGATCTCTGCATACCCTGAGACTGTAGTCTTGGTGGTCTGTTTCCCCTGGGTTTGGACTGAGAAGGCCTAAGAGGGACTGGAAAGGACCATTTTTGAAGGCCAATGCCTACTGAATCTAGGTGGCTGTACCTGTAAGAAATCTTTGACAGTTTGCATAGATTTAGCTTTTTCTTCCATCTTTTTAGCTGCTTTAGTGCCAAACACTCCTTATTTAATAGAGCATCTAGCAATTTTGCTTTGACATGGTCAGGCAAGATTTGTTCCTTTAGCCAAGCATGCCTTCTCAGTACAGATCCAGTGACAGCAGCCCTGCAAGATGCTTCTAAGGCATCAAACCCAAACTGCAAAGTATGCTTACTAATTTGGTTTTCACAATGCATTAACTCTTGTAAATCTTTATTTTCTGCACGATCTGGAAGTAACACCATTTTTTGTTTAATTAGTTCCATAATATGTTGCTGGTACTTCAACATGTGAAACTGGCAATTCAAAGCCCTGATGGCAAGAGTTGCAGAGGTATATACCTTCTTACCCCATCTGTCTAAAGCTCTAGAATCCCTGTCTGAAGGGGTAGGGTTTTTGGCTGTAGTAGCCTTAATGCTTTTAGACCCCTGGGAAATGGTCTCTGGATCCGCAGTAGGATTCTTAAAGAGAAATTTGTGAGAGTCAGGTACTCTGTAGTACCGGTCAGGTTTTCTAGGAGCTGGTGGCAAAGTGTCAGAAGTAAGACTGGACTCCAAGAAGACAATCTACAATATCCAGGACAGAGGGTATAGCTAGAGGCCTGTGCTGACGGAAATAAAAAAAATCCCTGAGTCTCTTTTTGGACTGAGGATAGTCCTGGCATTCCCAGCGGAAATGCTCTCTTAAGGTATGCAAGGTTTCAGAAAAATCTTCTGGAGGGGAGGCAGAGGAAATGGATTCCTCTGTATCTGAATCCTTATAGGTAGACAAGGGTATGTCCTGGTAATTAGAAGGGTCAGAGTTCATCAGACTTCTGGTCTGTAGAATCAGAAGGAAATTCAGTTGTTTGTCTTTTGGCAAGGGAAGGCTGGCTTCCTCTAATTAGAGTAAAAAGGTCTCCGGCCATTCTAAGCATTTGTTTTTGTGGCATGGGAGCTTGAGCATGCACTTTGGACGTTGGTTTTCTATGAATACCGGTAGGTCGGAATACACCCTCAGAAGCCGGTGCCTGCACAGCAGCTTTGGACCCATCCAAGGTAGAGACATCCGGAGGTTCCATAGTCGAAGAAGCATCTCGCGGCATACCGGACTCCGAATGGGTCTCAGCAGAGGCCTGCGAATCTGTAGAAGCGGGCATCAGGGGCGGCAAAGGCACCTCACTGAGTACCAGCAGACTGGTGACTAGTTTAACGGAAGCGGTGTCAGCAGTTTTTGACCTCTACAGTCTGTCTCTGTCTTTGTCTTTGCACTTTTTCGGAAGATCGGAAGTCTGATGGCTTACTGAAGCCAATTCGGAATACGGAGAACAACAGCAAAATAATTTATCTACAAAAATAGCCCAACGATGAATGGTTCAGGCATTAAACAAGGCACAAAACCGACAGCTAGAGACGTCATGGTCTGGGACGAAACAGGTGATGCAGTAAGAATGAAAATCTCCGTGAGGTATTTGCTTTCCACAGGCAAGACAATTGTTAATTTTTTCTGACATCGGTTAGAGCAAGAAAAAAGAATCCCCAATGGGGTACTTGGCTTTAGAAGACTTCCAGTCTAAAACTCAAAAAAACAAAAGTTTCAGGTAGCGGTGGACCACCCACTTGCAACTGCTTCTGCTTCGGGCTCCTTCTTGGCAAGAAAGACTGATGTAATGGTGTCGGCTGCATGTTTTATACCCCTGACGACCTGACGTCATGGAAGAGGCAACAGCATCCAACACAGAAATCCCAAGACTCTGGTATTCAGGCCGACTGAGGGCTACCTGCAGGCAGATAACCCAAGTGTGATGACTGCAACAGTGAAACACGAAGAATATCAGTGGTTAACATATATGACTTTCTGATATGTGTATGTTTGTGTGTGTGTGTGTGTGTGTGTGTGTGTGTGTGTGTGTGTGTGTGTGTGTGTGTGTGTGTGTGTGTGTGTGTGTGTATGCGTCTGCTCACATGTGTACTTGTATCTGCATACCTCCCCAAGGAATTACTATCCCCGGCCTTCATAATTCTGTTAGATCTGAAACTAGTAGTGCATGTCACCATGAAAACAAGAAAATTGATGGTGGCAAATGGCTGCTGAAAGGGGCTACACAGTACACAGCGAAAGGCCTGGAAAGAAATTAAAATAGAAACTCAGAGGGAATACCTACATACCAAAATATTAAATAATCATCCAAGTGAGAACTATGCAACGTCAGTGGATACACAACTGTAAGCACAACAAACTCCTTACACTTGCTGAGCATAAGTCATAAAATGTTAACAGTCATTTGTGTAACACGATAAAACAATTACTCATTACAAATCAACATTAACCATTTTTTTCCTTGCACAAGACTTTTCATCATCTCTATAGCTTCTGCCAAAATGAATTTCAAATGGTAACACTTGTAATTTCTTCAACAGCTGTTCAACGTAAAGGTAGATGGAACAGATAGTAGTATTTTATATAGTGCCTTCATATAGTCTACAGCAAGTTTAATGTGAAAATTTCCACTAAGACATACCATTGATGGTTTGCAGTGTACAGGTCCACTCACTAAACATTCTGCAACATTACTTTATACTCCAGGCAACTGTTGGGCCTGTTATACAATGACATGGCTTCTTTCATTACATTACAAAAACAAAATTACCCAAAACTATGCAGCCCATGAGGAAAGCAAAGTATAATATGTCTAACACAACAGCGGATATACCTAAACATTTGTGCAATCAAAAGTGACTGAAATTCAATGCAATTAAATGTGTTTCTTCATAAGTTTCACTGCCAAGCTCTGTTTCAATGCAAAAGCGTAATTAGGAATCAATAAGGAAATAAATTCTCAGTAACCTGATCTATCAGTCTATAGTCTGCACCAGAGACACAAGTCAAACTGAATTTCCAAGATATTTTCTGCTTAGTGAAAGGCTGAGATTAAAAGTATTTTGTTGGCACAGACTTCACCATGATGAACTCTGTGATGTGAATGGCTATTGGGTTCCTAAGCCACATAAAATGCAGAAAACTCTTACACAAAAACATAACTGCTGACTACAATGGTTAGTGTGACTAGATTCCCTCAGGATATCAGCTTCAGTGCTTTCCAGAGCAAGCTGTAAAGTCCCGTTACTGACGTAATATTTCTGCTTCAATTGCTGCAGACATGTTTATCCATCAAGGCAGACCTGAACTGTTAATAGCGTAAATCTTTTGGCAAAGACAAAATAACCACAATATCACTTTATGCATACAGTCATAGAATAAGTTGATATTGGATGGAGATGTGTAGACAGAAATTAAAATTTTGTACTCAGACCTCGTGTTGTCACCTCTACCATCCATCTATCATGTCTATCATTTTTAAAAATATATATTCAACCCTCAAAATGCTATCCCTAGACATATAATAAAGAAACATCTTATTTTCAACTGTTGCCATTTATACCAAAAAATATTTTTAAAGGTTTATTTGTTTCACACAAGCATTTCATGTACCTCTATACTGTATGTTTTCATTTACACAGCTCTAAACATTCTGTCTTTTCTGAGTATTGAAGTTTCCAAGAGATGCTCAGAAGAAATGTACTTACTCGAGTACACTGAGTATGCCTAGTTATAGTCTTGGTTGTCTGCATCTGCAATTCAGGATGGAAGCATAAACGCTGGCTTTTAATTTCAAGCTTTTCAGTGTGTTGCAAACAAGACAAATCCTTAAATACTAAAATAGCTCCTGGAAAAAAAATCTTAATATATTACAAAAGCCTTTTTACTACAAGCCACAATTCTAAAGCATAATTCAGAAAACAAAATATACTTTTAAACCTTAAGAGTATGCACAGTCACAACATTTTTAGTTCACAAAAGTTGCTGTGCAACAAAGAACTTTGAATGCATGTTGAATCAGAGTAAAATATATACCTATATAAATATTTTAAATGGACTTTTCAAGTAACTAATTATATCCCCTACTAACATACAAGGGAGTCTATTGATGAAATAATCTGCAGCAGACATGCTAGAATCATGCCACACACAGTAGATGTCAAAGGTTATGCCATAAGGCACATTACTAGCTAGCCACACCTTATACTGTGCTGTCATCAGATAACAAGTAACTGTTGGAGGCATCTATAAAGGTAGTAAATATGACAAGTCCAGATTCTGGTGTCTGTAAACTCTGGTCTGCCCTATTAGTCTTTTCCTGGGAGCATGTACACTACCAAATTCTGCTACCCCCCATCTCTAAACTACAAGGTGCCCCCCCTAGCTGTTTTTAAGCACTTGAGACTCCAACAATAAAATTCACCTGCAAGCTCTCTGCAAACCTGCTAAAACACTTTATACATGAGAAAGTGTATATAAATGTTTTTTTCCCTTTAATCGGCTTTTCAATATGCAATGCTGTTTGGCTTGAATAATTGTGTTTAATGTAATGTGTTTGTTATACTTGCAATCTGTGTAGTGTGCACACCCCTCCTAGCTTACTTTAATTAGCAGTCATACTTGCAGTAGTTTCTGATTCCGCTGTGCTTAGTTAAGGAGTACCAAACTCCCTTATGCTGACTTTCTTTATAAGCTGTAAATGTACCCTTATATACCTTACTACTTTTCACCCAATACTTAACTGACCCTATAACCAGCATCTTAAACAGATTTGCTGCAGTCTCACTGATAGGAAAGTACTTACCTGCTGGTTCTTGTTCTCTGGGATGTCATCCCGCTTTGTTCACCCTCCGGGCTCACTTTGCTTCTCTACCCTTCCCCCAATCCCTCCCACCCCTACTACCTCTACATTTAAAGCTGTCTACACCACCCCCCTTCCTCTACCACCTCCACCTCATTATCCTTTTCCTCCGTTAGCTCCACCCTCCTCATCCATACACTCCATCTCTCAACATATTTCTATTAATATCGCACTAGCACCCTATCTGCATACTACTCCCTTTCCTTCATTTCTGCAAACTTTCTCTCCTCGAATCATCCACTTAAGTAATTTGTCTGATTAATTCTCTAATAATCCCCAATCTAAAATGATTCTATTTACTCTCCTGTCACTAATGGTCCCTATCCAACCTGTTCTAAGCTCTCCTACACAGGGTTCCTATTAGATCGTCAAAGACACATAATTTCAAATGCGTCTTCGAACTTAAAATAACGAAAACTGAAAACAGTGAAGGGGTATATGAGCGATTTCTTTCCCTTGGAAAGAAATCGATTGCCCGCCTCCAGTAGTTTGCTGATTTGTAAATTGTAGTGCAATCTCAGCGTTGGTATAGTTAGTTGGGGGGGGTGAAGCCCCCCCACACACTTTGTTTTGTGTATAGTGATTTTTTTTTTTTGGACAAGCGATTTCTTTCTCAGGGAAAGAAATTGCTCATATCTAGTTTTGCTGTTTTCAGTTTTCGTTTTTATGGGTTCAATGAAGACGCATTTGAAGCAATACATCTTCGACATTGTAATATAGACCCTCCTACAGACACTACCTTTTACACAAATAACACAAATCACTACTCCCTACCCATCACCACTCATCTTTTTCACACAGACAATATACTATAAACCCAAACTGTTTCAGATGCAGCTGTACTTGTTTAACATTACACTTACTGACAATTTAACCAAAATGAAATTGTGTCTTTACTACATTCCTCCTGCTCTGTAGTGACATCCACCCTGACCCTGGTCCCAACATCTCACAATGCACATCTTCAACCCACACTGCAGGTGCACAAAATATGCTTACATTTATCTCTGTAAATGCACATAGCATGTGCAACAAAATTTCTGAGTTGGATGCTTGAATGACTGCACAATCTCCTGATATACTAGTAATTACTGAAACCTGGCTTAAACAACACATAAAGGGTACCAAAGTACATCCTCCAGGCTTTAATATGTTCAGAGCTGACAGACTTAAAAAGAAAGGAGGGAGGAGGTGTTGCAGTAATATATCCTACTTCTATTTCCCTAATCCCTCACAACCAATCCATACCTTCCTTTGACAAAGCCGAACTATTGATCACCTACCTTAAATTAAACAATAATAAAAGTCTCTAAATTTTAGCTTTATACATACCCCCTAGCGATAACTTATCAACTCTGGAAAGTATCCTATATTGGGGATCACAATATCTCTCTAGAAACAGTAATATTAGGAGATATCAACATTGACTGGGAGAAGCTTAACTTACAATTTCCCACAGATAGCATAAACCTATTTGGACTTTCTCAACTAATTACTCACGCAACCTTTACCCATGCTGCAAACCAAAACAGCTCAAGAATTGATTGATTTTGGTCTCCCATCCTAACAATTTCTCTCAATCCAAAACACTTCCAGCCTCTTAATAGTGATCATCACCCCATGTGTACAACTAGACTTATTTCACATTCATGTAGACAACACACCTACAAGACAGTACAAAACCATTCCAACTTTGACCAGCAGGACTTTACAAATTTACTAAACTCCATCAAATGGTCCTTCCTTAAACACTTAACCACTAGATTATGCAATTGAACAACTTAATTCTACATTCCTAAACAATTTTAGACAGTTTAGCTCCCACCAGAAGGAAGAGAGTCTAAACCAGCTATACTCCTTGGCTTTCTGTTTATACCAGATCACTCATGCAAAAAACAGACAAGGCTTGGACAACTTACCTAAAACATAAGACTCATAGTAATTTACAGCATTTCAAAGTACTGCATAACCTTGTAAAGAAACAGGTTAATTTATACAAAAAACAGTTCTATGCAAAGCCACAAGATCAGCACAAATCCAGTCCAAAAACCTTCTGGCACACTATCAAAAAATCCTAAACTCAGGAAGTCAGTCCTCTCCCCAATCATCCTGTGTTAGTACCTCCCCTGACATTGCAACTCAATTTAACTCTTACTTCATTGATAGCATAGCTTCTGTCACTAACAAATTCCCTCCATCTCCCTCAACCCTCTCTCAGCCTAAACCCAGGAAGTCAGTCCTCCCCCCAATCATCCTGTGTTAGTACCTCCCCTGACATAGCAACTCAATTTAACTCTTACTTCATTGATAGCACAGCTTCTGTCACTAACAAATTCCCTCCATCTCCCTCTACCCTCTCTCAGCCTAAACCCAGGAAGTCAGTCCTCCCCCCAATCATCCTGTGTTAGTACCTCCCCTGACATAGCAACTCAATTTAACTCTTACTTCATTGATAGCACAGCTTCTGTCACTAACAAATTCCCTCCATCTCCCTCTACCCTCTCTCAGCCTAAACCCAGGAAGTCAGTCCTCCCCCCAATCATCCTGTGTTAGTACCTCCCCTGACATAGCAACTCAATTTAACTCTTACTTCATTGATAGCATAGCTTCTGTCACTAACAAATTCCCTCCATCTCCCTCTACCCTCTCTCAGCCTCCTATTAGATGTCACTTCACATATTTCCTTCAACCAGTTTCTACTTCCTTTATCAAATCCCTTCTGTGCAAGCTCAGGCCATGTTCCCCCTCTGCAAGCTTCCTAACAAATTTCTAAAAATGTCTGCTGACTCAATTGCCTACACTGTCTCAATAATCATAACAGATCCATCAATGAATCTTATGTCCCCTTCCTGTGAAAAAAAATCTTTCATCATTCCTCTCCACAAAGGTGGTACCTCCACAGAAATCTCTAACTATAGGCCAATTGCTATTCTTTCACCACTATCAAAAATTCTAGAAACATGTATCCATAAACAACTTCTTCAATACCTACTTGACAATAATCTTATCTCTCCCACCCACCATGGATTCAGACCAGCACACAGCACTATCACTGCTCTACTAACTTTTACTGACACCATCAACAAAGCTCGTGACTCAGGAAACTTTGTCTCTTCTCTGTTCTTAGATCTATCTGAAACCCTTGATACTGTCTCCCACCCCCAACTGTTATCCCAACTATCTTTTCTGGGCTTAACCAAAACATCCTTACAGTGGTTCACTAGCTATCTCTCTAACAGATACCAATCTGTCAAATGGAACTCTAACTTCTTTCCTTACTTACCTGTTAGCACTGGGGTACCCCAAGGGTCAATACTAGGTCCACTTCTCTTAAACATTTTTATCAGTCACCTTAATACTGCCAGCAAACAAGCCACCCTAATTCAATATGCTGATGACTCTACATTAATCAGCTCTGCCAAGACTCTCTCTCTCTCTCATCTACTGAGTTTAATGCAAGAAGCATTCAATTCCATTGAATATTGGCTCAACAACAACCATTTATTACTACTTAACCCAAAAAACTACACCTCTACTATTTTTACCAAAACGCTTTTCTCCAGATGCCTCTAACTTTGCTATTACTTCTCTGAACAATACTTTAATCAATATGGTTTTACATACAATACTGTTAGGTGTAACTACTGGCAACAATCTTAAGTCTGACCTACATATCAGCAAAATCATAAAAAAAAAAATCAAAAATTGGGCCTGATGTACAGGGCTAAGAAATTAATCTCCAACTCCACAGAATAACCCTTGCCACCACCTATCTCTTGCCCTCCCCTTCTATACACTTCACCTATACTAACCAAACTTCCCTCAAAGCAAAACTTAGTCAATGTTATAATATCCTAACCAATCTTCCCTCAAAGCAAAACTTAGTCAATGTTATAATATCCTAACCAATTAACCAATCTTCCCTCAAAGCAAAACTTAGTCAATGTTATAATAACGTAGTTAAATTTGCCACAAGGCAGACCCACTACTCTCACCATTGCTATGCGCTCAAGTCCCTAAATTGGCTCAAACTACTGCACCTTCTCACCTTTAATCAACTAATATTAACCCACAATTTACTGCAAAACTCCTCATTTTCACAAACGACACCATCACTACTTCAACTCTATATTCCATCTTGTGACCTACGCTCCTGTCACAAGTACCTACTATCTATTTACAAACCTCAAAGATCTAACGGGGTTAATCTGTACTCTCATTGTGTTGCCAAATCATGGAATAGCATTCTAGAAGCAATCAGATGTATACCACACTACTCTTCCTTCAAGTCTAGGCTGAAAGAACATCTAACCAAGAACTGGATCTGCCCCTGCTCCTTGCCATCTTAGTTCTCAAAGCAATCAGATGTATACCACACTACTATCAGTGGCGGATTTAGGCCTTGGCGCATGGGCGCGCGCCTCCCCCTATTTGTTAACCCACACAACCTGGCGCCAGAAAAAGAAAAAGCTTTTAGTTTTCTTTTGAATTCGGAAATAGAAATATGCACTGCCAAAAGTGTATATAGCTGAGACCATTCCTTGTTTACTGCTACATTTCATAATATAGGTCTTATTTTTCTTTTTTTTTAATTCTTTTGTGAGTCACGGAAATGCAGTTAATGGTGACAATCAGGTGACCTGATCCTCATATCCTGGTTAGTTCCTTTAAATGTGGCTAAGGGTGCTCTAACTATTGGGGGGACACTTTTACAGGTGTAGGTTGGTCAGGAGGCTTCAATAATTAAAAAAAAACATCTCTTCTCTCTGCGATGAAAGCTTTTTCTCCTTTAAGGAGGACCATACATTCATCGCATGCACGCACACCAATGCGGATTTAAATACATTCTACAATCGCACATGGAATTTACGCTAGCGGTTCTTGTAAGAGAGAAGGTAAGTGCTTGAATGTGTGTACACCTGTGCGCTTATGGCCGTTCGATTGAGAGAGAAGGTGTGTGTGTGTGTGTGTGTGTGTGTGTGTGTGTGTGTGTGTGTGTGTGTGTGTGTGTGTGTGTGTGTAATTTAAACCATTCATTTCTGTATGAGAAAGTGTGCGTGTATGTGTGTGTGGGTGTGTGTGATTTAAACCGCTCGTTTCTGTATGAGAAAAGTGTGTGTGAGTCAATGTCTGTGTGTGAACAGTTTGTAAATTATCTGTTCAAGAACCTTATGGCATTTATATTTTGTATGCAGAATCATTCCTTCAGTGGCAGTTACATATCCTACAGCAACTTTCAAATATTAGGCAGAGGAACTCTTTTTTATCAAAAACTATATAGATTAAAAAAATAGCATATACTAATAATAAAACCAGTGCAGAACAACTTAACTGACAGACATTTTCTATGTAGAACAATATATTCCAGGGTTGGTATTATAGGGAATCACTTGTCTGTCTATCAATTGGAAGGCTCTGTTTGTGGGTGCCAGGCTCATGCAGTACATTCCCACACATACCCGGTACGCAGTAATCAGACAAAATTCATTAAAAGCTCCTCCAGCAGATTTCATGCTGCTTCAACTTTCACTTTCTTTCTTTCACTTCTGTTAATCTCTTTGTTTATGTGCCTTTTTCCTCTATTGTAAAACATTTTTGTGTTCCTATGTTTTTCTTTCATGTCATTCGTATCATACAAATATTTCTTTCATATCATACAGATAGATCGACACTGAATTTGAGAACAATATGCCCTGTATCACATCACATCACAATTCATAAGTATCCTTCTGTCATCCAGTTCCTGCACCTTTTGTTGTAAGTCTAGTAACCATGTTCTTTTCTCAGCTTCATTCAACTCCTTGCATTTCTACTACAGCACTTGTATTATCTTGTAATAGAACTCCTCTTGCTCCCTGCTTGCCATAGTGGCATATCTGTCTTTTAATTTCTGCAGGTATTTCCTTTTTACAATTCTCAAAAGCCTAAACTGTCACTTTATCTAAAGATTTGAGTTTGTTATCCACAGGTCATTTCATGGGCAGCCGTGGTGGTGCACTGGTTAGCGTTGGCTCCTCACAGCAAGAGGTTCCCTGGTTCGATGCTGGGGTGCCTTCTGTGTGGAGTCTGTATGTCCTCCCTGCATTCACATGGGTTTCCTCTGAGTGCTCTGGTTTCCTCCCAAAGACATGCTGTTGTCGATTGGACACTCTAAATTGGCCCTAGGTGTGAATGTGTGTGCCTTCTGTGGAAGGTTGGGTGTTGGGCTGGCAACTCAACACCATAAAAAAACTCCACTGCTAATCTTACTGTGGACTTTTGCTCCACTGTGGTAACCACTAACCGGGAAAAGCTGAAAGGAGGAGGAGACAAAGATGCACAGTCCATTTCATCTTATCAACAAAAGCCTCCCAGTTTATTTTAAAGGCTGGGAACCTCCAATGCATCAGTTCTTTAATGCCCACCATTCACTACAACTCTGCCCACCATTCAATACAACTCTGTCTTCAACCAACGATATTCTACACCTGATTAATATGTTTGGCAGTTCTATATATTCCCTGCCTATATCAGGACAGGATTTTAATCTATTGGAATGGGATGAAAACTCTCTATTCCCTTCACAGTTGTCTTACCATTTTAGATATCAATCAGTCTAGCTGGATTTAACATCCCTTTTGATGACATTACAGATACTGTCATGTTCTTCCATGACTGTTGGAATTTCTCCTAGTCAAATATCTGATTCCAATCTCTTATAATGAAAAGCACACCCTCTGCAAATCTCACAGAATCCACCAGCATTACTCTGACCTACCTGAAGTGGGCCTTTGGAGGGATATATGGCAATTATGATGACCGCTTGACCTAATAAAGAGCACTTTATACTTGCATATCACTTTTTATGCATTTTGTGACCATTTTTATCATTTAACCTACTTATGATTTTGTACAGAATAGAACCAGATGTTAAAATTACTGTGCTCCTCATTTGGGCTCCCTCATACATAGATCTTGCCAGCAGAATATAGCCTCATCTTACTAATTTTGTATACTCTTGATGACCTAAATAGGTTTCTGTCAATGTTGCTATATTTGCCCCTTCCTTTTTTTAGAACAGCTGTAAATTTCTCCTTCTTGATAGGGTTAGTCATCCCATTTACATTCAAAGCAAATATAGTTGTATCACCCACCATTCACATCTAGAAGTTACATTAGCTCTGTCATTGTGCGGTCTGGGCACATGACCCTTCCAGATTCCCCATGATGTTTTTTCCCCCTTTTATGACTCTGAGAAGATACTTTCTTGTAACAGGTACCTTGATAGTTGTTCACACAATGTTGATAGCTTGACTATCCTTATGATTCAGGCACATGTACAGGAAACCAGAAGACAATTTTGCAAAGAACGTTTGGGACTGACAAGAAGAAGGCAGAAGAAGAGGCGATGAAGGCATCCCACAAAGAGATGGATGGACTGTGTGACAGGTGATCTGTGACAGTTAGGCATGATTGTTGAAGGAGATAGGAAAATGGCAATCAGTTGAGAGGGATGGTGCGAATTTACACAACACCCCAATCTCATGTAGAAAATGGGAAAAGGGGGGGGTTGATGATAATGCTATGGTATGGTATGGTGTGATGTGGTATAATAAATTTCTTTGTTTGCTGACAATTTATTTGATAAATTCAGATGATTTATTTAAGTTTTTAGGTCATTTTAAGATCAGTCTGGTATTTTCTCAGTTTGCAAGTTGAATACAATGAAGACAAAAGTAATAGCAGTGGATTTTAGACTCAGATTCTGAAGAACAGGTGAGATTATGCATGTGTCAGATGTCACATTGCCTACAATTAACTGAGTATTTTCTTTTGGGATTTACTTGCTGTGCTGTTATTAATTGCTTAAACCCCATTGTTTTCAAAAAATCATTATTTACTTGCAAAACCCACTAACATTTACTATGGTACTTGCTGTTGTGATGTCAACTTCAGTGGGACTCGTTGTTAGGTTATCATAATGTATATATGAGCTATGCCATTAAAAGGGACTGTGACTTGGCATGGGTAACCAAATATCTCATCTAGGAATGCCTTGAAATAGCTGGTACTGCTTATAAATATGTTGTGTGCTGGGAAATAATTGCCTCTACCATCACAGCCACATCACGATATGCATCTGAATTTATATTGCTGTCTTTCATGCATGTTGTCAGAGCAGTTTAAGGTGATCTTTCCACAGCCCTCACCCATCTATTTGCCACTACCACCCAAACCCCGCTGGTCTATTTTCCAGACTGCACCCCCCCTTTCTTCAAATTCCTGGATCCGCCACTGACTATTCCTTCAAGTCTAGGCTGAAAGAACATCTAACCAGTAACTAGATCTGCCCCTGCTCCCAGCCATCTTAGTTCACTTTTCTGTTCCCATCTTCCACACTCTTAATAGACTTTCTCTTGATAGATCCACCTTTCCTTCCTGCTTTACCTACTTTCTAGTCCTACCTTTCTAATTCCTTTACATTTTAATGTCCTTTCTTTATATTCTTATACTAACCTTTATCTATCCCAAAATTTGACTGAAACTTACTATCTAGTTCTCCTGCCAGAAAAAGTACATGGCTTTTCCGACCTATTACTTATCCTGTTATATTTTTCATATATCATTATGTAACATGCACATAAGAAACTCTCTTCTACCTTGTTTATAATAACTGTTGCAGCCACGAAAACCAAGAAAACAAAATGTGTCAGGGTAATCAAAAAGCACAAATCCACTTCGCGATGTGTAGTCTTCTTAACGCAACTTTAATTAATAAAAACAAGCAACGTTTTCGCTACACCCTCTGTTGTAGCTTCCTCAGAGTACATATTAAGACCATTGACAATTTATTTTTAAACATAAAAAGGCGCCAAAATGTAAGGCGCTTAGAATTCTAAAAGGTGTATTGACATTTAATTAAAAGATGACTTCAGTTTACACTTACATACGGAAATTTTTTTTAAAAAGGTCATGTTGCCATAGCCTGCATTAACCAAGATGTCATAAAGTGAACACCATTGTAAATGTTTTAAGTGTGCTACACCTTATACTTTTAAATTAAGAATAAACATAAAGAGTACTGTCAAATCAGGTCCAAATAGGGCATGTTAATGTGTTTGACGGGGAAGGAACAAGAACTTCCATTCTTCCAAAAATAAATTAGTCTGTCCTTTAGAGTTACGTCCACCCTTTGTCAAAAACCCTAAGGGTATACTCTTCTATAAATTACAAATCTGTAGGGGTGGAGTTAGCCACCATGTCTAAACTAACTCGTGAGAAGTCAGTTAAGGGCTCCAAAAGTCTCAGACTTCTGTTAAGGTCGTCCGTTGTCAACCCTTTTGAAAGTGACCACGTGTGTAAAATAAAACCACCTGATAAAACCTATGTTGATACATTCCTTAAAGGAAAAGAATCCCATTTTTAACAAATTTTTAAAACCTGTTTTTGAGTTATAAAAAGAAAAAGAAAAAATATACAAAAGGCCTCGTGAAAAACGAGACTCAAAAAATAATCACCAGTATAAGTTAATTACTACTCCATTATGGAGACCCACCAGAGGTCTACGAGGTGGATTAGAAGTGTGATAAAATCATGTGTCCTAACCATACCTAACTCTTGTAAGGCACTACGGACTGTGCTAAATAGCTGTAGAAGTATACCTGGACTACTAGATACTCTAAGAGTTTCCCTACACCATACCAGAGTGGTAAACTCAAATAGTATTCCTATATGGGAGTATTATGTATATATGTAGGAGGGCAATTAAATGCAAACCAAAAAATAAAAGTATACTAAAGTAAAAAATCTATAGATTGTGTAGAAAATAAAAACCACAATAGAGAAACCCATGGGGATTGTAGCTATCTTAAATAACTTTTAAGTTTTAGTAAGCAGGAGATGTTACAGTTATCATTTAAGCCCGGTGGTTGAAATGCATTAAGTTTGAGTTGCCACTCTAATTCTTTAGTTTCCAGTAGAATGGGTGCAGGGCCGCCTCTGATATTATGAGGAACGTGATCAATGGCAAAAAATTGAAAACTATGATCTTTATTATGCAAAATATGCTTAGAGAGTGCATTATCTTCCTTGCCTTTTTTAATGGCATACATATGCTGGTAGATTCTCTCTTTAAATTTTCGCTCAGTTTTGCCAATATAATATGCTGAGCAACAGACGCAAGTTGCCAAGTAGACTATAAATTTTGTGTTACAATTGACTTTATAATGGCTGGTAAGCTTTCTACCATTTAATACCATTGAGTTCCCTGTTCTAAGGCAACTGCACCAATTACAGTTGCCGCAGGTAAAAGTACCTTTCTGACGGGACAAGAAGTCTAAGTGTTTTTTAATTTCTAAAAAGTTTTTTAGGTTTTTTCCTCTCCTATAAACTATGAGTGGCTTGTCACCAAGTTTTTCAAGAAGGAAACTGTTGCTGGTGATGAAGTACCAGTTTTTGAACAAAATAGAGTTGATAAATTTAGAATCCATGTTGAAAGCTGTAATAAAGCTAGAGGAGTAATGGTTTTGTTTTTTAGTAATGGCACTTGCTAGGTTTGCAGTAGGTATCAGATCCGATGTTAGGCCTGATTCTATAGCTGGAGATTCACTGCTATCTTGTACAGTAGTGTTAAAAAGTAAAGGTTTGTAAAAACCATTAGTTCTCTTATTCGTGACTTTTGTTATGAGCTCTTCTCCAGCTATAGAATCAGGCCTAACATCGGATCTGATACCTACTGCAAACCTAGCAAGTGCCATTACTAAAAAACAAAACCATTACTCCTCTAGCTTTATTACAGCTTTCTCAATCTGATTCTAAATTTATCAACTCTATTTTGTTCAAAAACTGGTACTTCATCACCAGCAACAGTTTCCTTCTTGAAAAACTTGGTGACAAGCCACTCATAGTTTATAGGAGAGGAAAAAACCTAAAAAACTTTTTAGAAATTAAAAAACACAGACTTCTTGTCCCGTCAGAAAGGTACTTTTACCTGCGGCAACTGTAATTGGTGCAGTTGCCTTAGAACAGGGAACTCAATGGTATTAAATGGTAGAAAGCTTACCAGCCATTATAAAGTCAACTGTAACACAAAATTTATAGTCTACTTGGCAACTTGCGTCTGTTGCTCAGCATATTATATTGGCAAAACTGAGCGAAAATTTAAAGAGAGAATCTACCAGCATATGTATGCCATTAAAAAAGGCAAGGAAGACAATGCACTCTCTAAGCATATTTTGCATAATAAAGATCATAGTTTTCAATTTTTTGCCATTGATCACGTTCCTCATAATATCAGAGGCGGCCCTGCACCCATTCTACTGGAAACTAAAGAATTAGAGTGGCAACTCAAACTTAATGCATTTCAACCACCGGGCTTAAATGATAACTGTAACATCTCCTGCTTACTAAAACTTAAAAGTTATTTAAGATAGCTACAATCCCCATGGGTTTCTCTATTGTGGTTTTTATTTTCTACACAATCTATAGATTTTTTACTTTGGTATACTTTTATTTTTTGGTTTGCATTTAATTGCCCTCCTACATATATACATAATACTCCCATATAGGAATACTATTTGAGTTTACCACTCTGGTATGGTGTAGGGAAACTCTTAGAGTATCTAGTAGTCCAGGTATACTTCTACAGCTATTTAGCACAGTCCGTAGTGCCTTACAAGAGTTAGGTATGGTTAGGACACATGATTTTATCACACTTCTAATCCACCTCGTAGACCTCTGGTTGGTCTCCATAATGGAGTAGTAATTAACTTATACTGGTGATTATTTTTTGAGTCTCGTTTTTCACGAGGCCTTTTGTATATTTTTTCTTTTTC
Organism: Protopterus annectens; assembly: GCF_019279795.1. Classification (NCBI taxonomy): domain Eukaryota; kingdom Metazoa; phylum Chordata; order Ceratodontiformes; family Protopteridae; genus Protopterus; species Protopterus annectens. The sequence continues at coordinate 1,336,539,399 of NC_056739.1, forward strand.
TTTTTATAACTCAAAAACAGGTTTTAAAAATTTGTTAAAAATGGGATTCTTTTCCTTTAAGGAATGTATCAACATAGGTTTTATCAGGTGGTTTTATTTTACACAAGTGGTCACTTTCAAAAGGGTTGACAACGGACGACCTTAACAGAAGTCTGAGACTTTTGGAGCCCTTAACTGACTTCTCACGAGTTAGTTTAGACATGGTGGCTAACTCCACCCCTACAGATTTGTAATTTATAGAAGAGTATACCCTTAGGGTTTTTGACAAAGGGTGGACGTAACTCTAAAGGACAGACTAATTTATTTTTGGAAGAATGGAAGTTCTTGTTCCTTCCCCGTCAAACACATTAACATGCCCTATTTGGACCTGATTTGACAGTACTCTTTATGTTTATTCTTAATTTAAAAGTATAAGGTGTAGCACACTTAAAACATTTACAATGGTGTTCACTTTATGACATCTTGGTTAATGCAGGCTATGGCAACATGACCTTTTTAAAAAAATTTTCCGTACGTAAGTGTAAACTGAAGTCATCTTTTAATTAAATGTCAATACACCTTTTAGAATTCTAAGCGCCTTACATTTTGGCGCCTTTTTATGTTTAAAAATAAATTGTCAATGGTCTTAATATGTACTCTGAGGAAGCTACAACAGAGGGTGTAGCGAAAACGTTGCCTGTTTTTATTAATTAAAGTTGCGTTAAGAAGACTACACATCGCGAAGTGGATTTGTGCTTTTTGATTACCCTGACACATTTTGTTTTCTTGTTTATAATAACTTTATTGTTTGCCTTTATATTTTGTTTTTTTCTTTTACTGTATTTCACAAATTGTACTACTTTGTTATTGTCTTAATATTTGTAACCATTGTTCCATTTTTTTAATTCTGTTTACTGTAACCTGTGGAGCTTTTCTCCCCGGGCCTCCACTGAAAATGGGCTCATACCTAGTCGGACTTTCCCGGTAAACAAATGTCAAATAAATAAATAAAGATTCCAGGGTAAAAATGTTCTCCATGCAAAAAAAATTAAAAATCCCTCCCAAGTTCAGCTTGTTTTCTACAATGAGTACTTAAGTGATACCTTTTGCCAGTAGCTCTGAGATGCTTTAAGCTTAATCATAAAACAAAATACTCCATTGCGGTAGTGAAGCAGTGGAGACCTTAATTAGCAACTAACAATGCTGGAATTAATATTTGAGTCAGACAATCTCATTGCTGTAAATTGAGAAGCACTGAATCCACAAACTTGATGTATCAGTACACAAGAAACAGTGACAAATTACAAATGACAAGTATCAGGACTAAAAGCACTGTAAAATGTTAAAAAATAATCACTTTATACAGGCGTCTGTGCCCTACATTAGTAAAATAAAACAAGAAGAGATGCTGACCGAAATAGTCAGAAGCAACCACAAGAATTAGTGAACAAAGCACTTTAAAGTGAAATTAGGTCCTTAATGCAGGGGGTGAGCTGTTTAACCAGCGAATTAACATGCAAGAAAATGCTTTAAGGTTTAGAAACAAAAAAAAATGGACAACAAAGAAAAGGGAGTACACTAACCATGTTGGGGCTTTGAGAAACAAGATCCAGTAACAAGAACATGAAAGATGAAGCAAATGGTAGACGAGAACATAACTTTACTGAGGAATAATAATAAACTGAGACTAGAGCTAAACACAATTACTACAATGACAGCTTCTGTACATTTCTGAGGGTGGGCAAACAAGCTGAAGCATATAATTATCAAGTCAACAGCACAGGAACCGGGAATACCCACTGCAGTGAATACTGCCATAAGTAACCCGCATCATTTTACTTAGTCATATATGTTAGGCACAGCTGCTTCCTTTTCAAAGCCAACCCACGAGCACCGTCTAGTTAAATGAATTGCTCAGTCATACATCAGTCAAATGGAAACTAAGGGAATTAAGCATACCAAGATGAAACAATTTAGTTGTCTGTATTAAACTGCCAAAAAAAATAGAGGGCAGCAGAACAGCTGTCATCTGCGGCCCAAATGAATGGAAGCCAGAACACATGGATGGGAGAATTACATATCCATCTCTTCTTCTTTGTGAGGTTTGATGCTCTTCAATGGTACAATAAAGTCCTTAGTGGCAGAAAGAAGGCAGGCAACATGTACAAAGAATTCTATAAGTGGATGGCATCAGAAAATTTAAATGCCTGTCACATTTAACGTCATTCTATGCCAATTATCATTTCTGTGGTTCATGATTATTTATTTAAGTTTGTTTACCAGGTAGTGCACTGATCACAACAGTCCATTTCTAGGCAGTGTCCAGGTTAAGTAAGGCAAAAGTCTTTCCCACAGTGTTTGCAAGGAAGAAAACTGGCATTCAGTACATGTGAACAGCAGATTTGGACTAAAAATTTAAAACGCTTTGGTGAAGGTGCTGCAAGATTATGACAAAATCCTTTAAAAATGAAGAACAGAGTAAAAGGCTTGTATACATGTCCTAATACGTATTCACATGGTGTAATTTTTGTTTTTTCCATCTGGCCCAAGTCCATTTTTGTCTGCAAATTAAAATCAATAACTCAATAAATCTGCCCAGGCCAGGCTGAGAAGCAAAGGAGGTATAAATAGTACTATGAAAAATAAAAATAAAATAACATCATTGTGAAGTTCATCCTTTGCAAAGTTCTCCTGAATGAAAAAGAGACAGATATTTCAGAAAGATCAGTAATTTTAAAACAGCAAGCAGAAGATGCATAAGGAAAGGACAAACCGAAAGTTGGCACATTACAACGGCCTTAGAACAGACAAATGTGACAGTATTCAGAAAAATCAGAGTATATTACAGTTATCACACTACTTACACTTAGATGCAGCATTTGTCTTAACTGTGTCAGCAGAACCTGTACTCGATATGCACCCCAAAATCTGGAAGTGAGCCACAGTGGCCCCAGTCCCAAAATGCAGGAGTGCCTCTACTGCAGCAAATGATATGCCATGATATGCCAATTAGTCTAACTAGAAATGTAATTCCAAGTATGTGTTTTGAAGGACTTCTGTTGAGTAAAATACTAGAGACCTTCAGACCACACTTGGATATAAATTATATGTGTTCTATAGCAATACCTTGTCAAACTAATCAGATGCACTTTCACACTACCGTGATTGAAGCCCTATTTTTAGGTTCTGACTATGGGCATAATACATTTAGACTTGATCCACATAACACCAAGCTATCAACAATGGAAGAATGGAATACAAATGGTTGCATAACTGCATGGGTTAGGATGTGGAGTGCAACAGGAAGAGTACATTAGGGATTAGAAGAGATTTGTTTCTTTTCCAACAGAATGGTCATCAACGGGGGGAGGTGCAATGGGGTCAGTCTTGGGTCATCTTTATTTAACATATTTAGGACTATATTAACCTCTAACGAAGGAATATGTGTTACTACATTCAGTGACGGTTCAAAGATTATAGCTGACTATTGCTGGAGAACAAACAGAGAATGCAGCTTTACCTCAACAAATCAGATTGGTGGTCTGAGCATAACTGTTTTGTTTAATGCAACTGAATGGAGCACTTTGTTATTTTGGCAGTAGAAATCATAGCTATGCATACAGAGTGGCCAATAATACATTACCTTATGTGGATCTGGCAAAGGAGTTGATTGCTATTATTGACAGCTTATTTAAAGTTGAACTAAGGCACCTTGCAGGAAGTGCTCCATATAACGGTTTGCAAAAGGAAAAAAGTACTTATCCCATCCACTGTATAAATTCCTAGTCAGGTCCATTATACAGTACTGAAGGACTGCATTTATATACAACAAACTGTAAATAAGGAAACTGGAGAGAAACCAGAAGATAATAAATTGGCAGACTGCATGTATGAAGGAACTCGGCTATATGGACAGATCAAAGAAATTCGAATCTCCGACTCCTTAAAAAAATTTGAATCTCAGACTCCTTAGATACAATCACTTTAAAGGACATTTAAAATTGAAGTTTAAATGTTTAACTGTTTTTTTATTCATCAACTGGCATCTTGCATAGAAGTGACCTTTACATCCTACAAAACAGAGTCAAGGAACAATACCTGCGCTTTGCCGTTGTCCCAAGTTTCCACACTTCATTTAAGAAGCGTCTTGGAGTAGTAAGACTATGAAACCTGCTACTTATAATAAGATTAGCACCAAATTCTGAGAATATTCAATACTCAGGCCAATTCATAGGCTGAAAATTGAGTATATAATCTACGATCAGTTGTAGAAAACTCTCTTGTAGTCTAAGCTAACAAGGCTGCAAGCTTGTAAAACAAAACACATTCTAACACTATACTCATGTTGCATACAGAATGCAAGACAAAACTCAAGCTGCATTAAGAAATCATACAAAGTTCTGTATACTGTGATTTCTTGGCCACATATGCACAAACTAACCCAATATTTCCAGGTGAGTTTTCCAATAATGTGAGCAACAGGCTAAGCTGCGGGAAATGTTGTGTGCCATCTAACTCAGTTTAAATGCAATATCCAAAACTCTTCAATATTTTACTGATCATCACACAGTATAAAAAAAAAAACTACAGTGAAGTCATAAGAATTTATAAACATATCACAGCACATGGTGTCCAGTCCGCCTGCAGTCACACACTACACCGTAAAATACAGTGTAGCCCCCAAACATCCCTTAACTTTAATATAACTAAAAAGTCACACAATCACAGTGAAAGGGAAACATCCTAATAAATAAAACCATTCCTACACTACAACTGTAAAATTTCACTAAAAAAAATTAAAAATAACTAAAATGACCTTCTCACATACAGACATTTTTGAAAGTCACGTAAAATAAAACATGCTTTCACATAAAATCTGTCAGAACACATCCAGTAACACCTGTCTATTTAGACTGAATAGGATTTCAATATTCTTGTTTTACTAGACGTGAAGTTCATTAAACTGTATTTTGCAATAAAACATACTCCCCAGAAAAAGTAGCACGCTGGGCTTTGGTAGAAACAAATTAAATTATTTGAATCTAAATTATTTGAATCTGACAAATAATGTCAAAGCCAACTATTAAATAATTTAAACCCAAAAATATAATATTGTCAAACCATCTATGTGACTTAAAAAGATACAGTCCAAAAGATGGAGCACATATCCTGAGTTTGACTAATGGCCCATACTTGAGTAACCAGCCAGAAAGTGATGCAATTGGATATCCAAGGTGAACTCACTTATTCAGTAAAGGAAGGTTGCATTAAGCCCAACAAATTTTAATTAACTTAGTATTACAAGATATCATATTTTAAGCAGGGAGGGACTAGAGATGATTATGTGTTTGAAAAACATTACACAGAAGAAAGTTAAACTGATTTTTTCTCCTGAAACCAAAAGGTAATGACAGCATTATTTAAAAGTCTAGGGATAGTATACTGTTACAAAAAGTAAGGTGTGCTAAATGAATAACTTTTTTTTAACTGACCCTTATGTAAATGTTAGAGTAAAGTGAACTCTGATTACTGTTAACAGATAAAAAAATTACAAAGAACATCAACTGTGTTAACAGATATTTTTGATGATTTTAGACCACTGGATGTTACAAGTCAACAGTATTTTGAAACACAAGCCACCTAATATACAATTACAAAGATATGCATCAAAATAAGACTATAGCACATGACTAACTCAAAGATTGTGTCATTAAATTGACTGCATTTTAAATGACACACAGAAATAAGTCAATAAAAATTGCTAATAATATTTAAAGCACAAACTGATAACTACAAAATTGCATTAAGTAATGCAATACAGTTTAAATTGTCCAGACCCCTGAGGTTTACTGATACAGTATATGCTAGAGACCACGAATGAGGAAGGACGAATGACAAATTAAAAAGTGATGAAAAGAAATTATTGTCAGTTACTTATTACAACATGCATCCAGCTGCAGTCTGATGTTTACAGTTTCAGTTTCTTTTTAGAAATTTGACTTCTGTCTTTAAGATCTAAAATTCACATTTTAAATGAGGAATTCTTGACATTTTTACTGAAATAAGTTCCCTCACTTGAATTCAATGCACTAATTCCTCTAAAAAAAAACATGCACAGTTTAGACAGTTCAGAACAAGGTTGTGGCAATGACCTACCAGTTTCATACCACATTTGGGAAGATAGACCAGAGCACTTAATAAAGACAGTTGGAAAAGATGACTACCAAACATATGTTTCTTCAATAGAGATAACAGTCTAGAACTCTTGACTGAAAACAGATTGATAATCACTCACTCAACCACAACAAGTGACGGAATGTTAATGTCACAGTGTCCCCATAATACATCCCTTAAGGGACCACCAAGTTCATTTTTCCAAGCCCAGCAAGTCAACAGAGAAGTTATACTGATAATGAGCCATTGGAAGTCTCTTTGCACACATTGTACTGCTGGAGGTAGCACATTTCTGCTGAAGTACAAAAGCTACCAAAATGTCTATGGGAAATACAAGTGTTGCTTAGTTAGGGCTAAATAGTTTATCATTGTATAGCACTGACAGTACAGCCCAAAAGACTAAGAATTATGCATTAGAAGCACATGACAATTAAATGGTGGACTCAAGGATATTGGTTCAGACATGATATAATATGGGCAACTGAACAGCTACCTAACATTATATTTATTTATTCATTCATTGACATTTCTTTACCCGAGATGCCCAGCTGAGTGGTGCCTTTTTTCAGCATCGACCCAGAGATAAAAGTTCCAGTTTACAATCATTGTGGACATAACATGTATTGTTTCATCATTACAGTCAATTTCATTAATACATTTCTAAACACTATCGCTGTACATGACAAGGCTGTTCTCTTATCCTAAGTAAAATGTAATATTGAAGGAATGTAGACAGTTTTTGTACACACACATAATGAATACTGACACATCAACGTGTTGCACACTCTTAGCAGCAGACACTGAACAACAGAGCTGTTTCCATTTATGTTAAGAATTTTAATGCAGAAAAAAAAATTAATGTAAATGCATGCTAAAGATGAACATACAACTTCCACACTACTTAATTACAAAACTATCCTGTTTACAGTGAACCATGATAAAAGGGAGAGAAATGCACACTTTTGTGTAGAAGATTTCAAGTACCGTTCTAATGTATATCACAAATTAATAGTTAATTTAACAGTTTAATTCCACCTAAGATGATATTCAAAAACTTATTTTTTTCTTTTTCCAGGTTTCAAGTTTTTGCCCTTGCTGCTTGCTAATCATCATCCCCCTCCCAGCCAATTTGCTCTCCATCAACGTAGCCAAGCTTGATCAGCATATTCCATCATTAAGGCAGCCATAAAGATGTGGCTTGGGTTTTTTCTCATTAAGCCCAACCCTCCCTGTGTCCCTCCATTAATGATCCCTGGGTGGGTCATGCAATGGGTATCTATGCTGTAGCACCCCTCACTTCCTCAAAGGGCAGACATCACTAGGATATCCTGCCCCTCTAGAAGCACCACGTGGCACTTTTCCCAGGCTCCACGGGAGAAATTTGACCATGTGCATGTGTCCCTCATGGCTTAAACTCACAGCTCTTTCAGAACTGGCATGTCCATCCTTCTATGCCTGTGACAGAAAAGCACCAGAGTTGTTAAATGAACTCTGGTACAGCGAGAACTCTATCCCTATATAATACTAGCAGATGGTGTTACTCACGCTCCCCCTCCAACAACAAATTAGCAAATATAATCATCAGAATGCTCCTTCCTGGCATATTCCCTACCAAAAAAAGTTTTCACATTAAGAACATGTCATCAATGTTGTGGTGCAGAAGAATAAAGCCCTGACTTGGGTGTATGACGCATAGGCAGGGAAGAACAAGTGTGCTCATGGGGATGAGTGGAGGGCATGTTCCCAAAGCACAAAAGTGTTTCAATTTCCCAGGTGAAGTCTGGACAAACAAACCTGATGTGCTGCTGAGGGTAGGAGGATATGTCCTGCTGACATCAGTTGTGGAAGTGAGCAACAGTTCAGTGCTGAAAACCCACTGCATATCCCACTTTTGGGAAGGTTGCTAAGTATGTACACCCTACACCAGCCCTATGATGTGTCTAAATTAAGGAATCTCTTCACTGGCCCTGATCCTAATTTATAACAAGCCTGGTCAGTCAAGATGGGTAAGTAGACCCTGTGAATGATGCACTGGGGTCAAATAATAGTCAACTGTGAGGAAGGAAAAAGAGAGGGAAAAAAGAGAACACACACATATATAACACAAACGAAGACAAAAGTGTAGTGTTATCCAGATGTTATGTTGTTGCAGTACAATGCACACTATAATGCACACTGTTATCAATTTCTATTTCCTTTTTCTCTGTAAGCAAGTATTTTATAGAAATTATATATATATATATATATATATATATATATATATATATATATACACACATACATATATATATATATATATATATATACACACACACACACACACACATACACACACACACACATATATATATATATATATATATATATATATATATATATATATATATATATATATATATATATATATATATATATATATATATATATATATATATATATATATATATATTTAAACACCTTTATTATCTTTAACTTTACACACTGAACAACATTATGGGTATACATACACTTACAGAAAAGGAAACAAACCATTTTAAACATTTAACTTCTTGTATTATACATATGTTTTCTTTCTTATCAACTATTACTTATTCTAGCATTTCATTAATTGCTCGTGTCCTGCCTTCTATTAGAGTTCACTCCTCCCCAAGCATTATTCTGTATGTATTGTTCCCACAAATACCATTTATGTCTATGTAATTAGCTCTTTCACAAAGATTGCATTTATTATACTCGATACTTCACTTATAATTGTGACCCCTAACCAGGAAAAGCCGAAAAGACCAACAACAACTTCACTTATAATTAGTTGCAAGCATGTTGATCTCATGTAAAAGGTACTCAAAACTAATTATGCTTCACCATTCAAAATCTTGACTGTGCAGAACCACCTAGAAATAACTACTTTTCCTTGCCATTTTTCCCGATGTACTCTTTGCATCATTCTTTGTAATTGTCACATTACTCTCCAATTGTAATTATTTATTGTTATGTTACTCTTCAATGTTTTGCTGCCACTTGGCCAGATCAAAAGTAAAAAGGGTCATTGGACCACCCTTCTGACCCAGTTAAAGTAAAAGGCATGTGTTGCCTGTTGTGGTCAGAATTCCTCTTCTCCCAGTTTTTTTTTTTCCCCAAAACTCATTTTAGTTTAAAATAATCTTTGTAAATAACCTTTTAGACCATGGTACCATAAACTAATGTACTGTGTGGTATATGTCCAAAAACTTTAATGGACATACCACTGTTTTGTCACCATGGTGAAAAAGGTAATTTAATGCAGCTGTTAGTAAAATGCAAAGGACTTTTTTGAAAACATCTTTTGTGGGGAAAAAAGTGGTAAACTTTCAAGAAGACATCCCATGGTGCACGACAAAAATTACCAAGTGTGACTGCAAGCCCAAACAATTCTTTTTTCTGTCAGCTCTTTACAATAGAAATTTAAAGTATGTGTTATTAAAAGTTACTGCCAAAATACTGCAGTCCTTCATAAATATGACATTACATGTGATTGTGCCACCAAAACTGAATGACAAAACTGTTTCAAATTTGGAAAAGTCATCAGCTTTCATCTGGTACTACACAGCATCACTACACAGCTTAAGAAAAGAAACTAAATTGTGTTATTGCATAAATCATAATTATCCAGAGCAAATACCTTCAATCAAAAAAATAATACAGAAGGTTAAAATAAATGAACACTTTCTTTCAGGATTAGCACTTGCATTCAGAAACCCAAAAAATGGACCTATTTCAAATATTGCTCTTACAAACATAGAAAGTTGCTAGAGTAACAGCATTTGTGTTAACATACACTTTCTGAAGGATTTGAGGACTGAAACTCAAATGTATGTCATTATATAGTGACTTCAATCCTCAGATCATCCCAGTGACTTGCCCAAAAAAACACACATTTTATGAGGAATAGGCCAAAAATATGAGGGTAAAATCTGCACATTCTGTGAAAATCTGGACAGTTAAGCAGTATGCTTGCCTTTGAAGATCGTGATTAATTGGCACTCTCACAGAAAAAAAGTGAAAGAGAAGCATTTCTTAGTTCTCTAGCAGCTACATGTGACATACACGTGTAGATAGTCATATACACTTTAAGCCATACTAGAAAGATTATTCATTGGAATTTGCAAATAAGACAAGCCAAAATGTGAAAGCTACCTGGGTATAAACTGTAATAAAGCCATACGTAACATGCAAAAAAGCATTGCAAAATCTGACACCAGACTATTTGAACAACGATTGTCTTCTGATAATGGTAGACGTTTGCATAAAATATGTGGTATGAAGAAATGAAACAATGTTGTGGCATACTTCATTGTTTAAAAAGGCAAAACAAGTACAAGCTCCAGTCAATTATAAGTTCAGGAACATGATGATGGAATTAATGAAACAGAAGCAGCCTTCTGTAATTATTTACACTCAAGTATGTCATACTACATATACGAACCAGACAGACAATGAATTACAGAATAAATGGCACTGCATTTCAGAAGAGAGGCAAAGTTTGAATGAACGTGAAGTCCTAATCAAGTGGAAAATATACTGATGTTGTCAAACGAATTTGAATAGACTGAAATATAATTATACCCATTACTTGCTACATCAAGAACTAAAAGAAAATTACATCCAAGTATAAAGTACAATCAAATATGCAATCTAAACTAATGTTTGTTCTTAACAGCCAGAAAGAGCATGAAATCAAATACAATGAGCACAAGTGTTTTAGATAAACAAGATATGGTCAGATTGAAGCATTTGGGTGATAAATTGGAGACTAAAGCTGAACACCAGTTACTTTACAAATGAAGCAAAAGCTAAAATTCTTCTAGAGTTGATCAAAGTAATGTCATAATTACAAAATGTACATGCTCCATTTTTTACTCATCTGCTACTATCCCTATTTAACAACTCCATAAAGACAGGAAATGCACTGGATAGTTGGTAGCTGGAGTCAGCCAACCTTCTTTAAAAAGGCAACAGAAATGTAAATGCACATCCACCACTATTAATCTTGTTAAAGCTAAAACAATGGAAACTTGCACAGCAGTACAGCATCAATGTGTACCTCATAGACATAGCGCAAAACAAAATAGTGGCAACATGATTTTCTGTACTTACACATGGAACATACTTTAATAAAACAATTCATAAACTTTTTATTGAAACACAGCAATATAACATTTCTTTCTCTTCCAGTGACATCAATTGAAAGTTGGCCTGTAAATACTTCATTGGCTTTTATAGATTTACCCTCCGCATGAGCAGCGATATGTCCATTGCAGTCTATGGACATACTCGCACACTAACCCTCACTGACGTCACCAGGAGCTATAATAGAAATTAAACTTCCAGCACCTTATATTGGTAAAAATTAAAGTTTTTGTTTTCTTGCTCACATGTGAAGTTATGTTTTTTTAGTACTTGTCTGTTGCACTAAATAAAGTCCACTGAACTTGTAAAATCTGTCTCTACTGTTGTTTACCTACTGTAAAAGACCTACAACACAGTATGCAAAATGACAGTTTTAAGACTAAAACCTTTAAAATATGCCTTGGCACATCACACCATTTTTTTGCTTTCACCCCAAGATAAGCAGAAATCTTTCTGCAAAAAGCTAATAATAATGAGTCAACCTCAATTTATACAGTTCTGTTTCTTTTTTTCACTTTTTTTAAAGAGAAAAATACTATTTTACACAATACAGACAATAAACAAAGGTGTAACAGTGAAACAAGCTCAAAAAAAATATTTACATTACTAATTAACTTCATTTGAATCCTCCTCCTGTAACTCCTAGTAATCTAAAAGCAAAAAGTGGACCGTGCCATTGTTTTACGTTAGTTACTGTTTAAGTATTACAATGTCTAGCCTTAAAAACACACAGCTCAAAGCTGTAACTCTCAGACTTTGGTGATGTAAACATTGAGAGGATGAGTCACACATGCTCCAGGATTCGTGGGCTATAGTCAGCTCCATCGTTGGTGTTCTGCATAAAAACGTACGAAGTTAACTAATTCTGGGCTTCCTGTAGCTTAACCTTAGAAGTATTGTTCCATGCAGAGTGGGTAGCTGCAGTAGACGAGCAGTCTAGCTCGATCGGTAATGAGGAAGTAGTGCTGGAGACTCATTACACAGCCAAACAAGTCTTTGTATTTAATTTCTTATGATGTGTAATATCACAGCTCAAGACACATACCTTTCATCTGTTGGGCGGTATACAGCAGAATGTTGTACAACATTCATAGACTCATGCAATAGACACGGTCTTATGCAGTTATCAGCCTGTAAATGTGTCAGACTACAATGCCATAACTAGACTAGCACCATAATGTACTTGTATCAAATCTACGGCTCCAGTGGTTTCTGAATAAACAGGATTATACCCCTCAACAAAGCAGTAACTGCATGAGAATCTCAATATTTTCTCAACTTCTTTACTTTTGCATGTGTTAAATATGTTAAACTTATAAACATGAAGTAACTTTTAACAGTATCAACATTGCAGTTCATTTCTAACTTTTATCAAGATATGAATACAACTACATACTATAATCGTTTTCAGCAGAAAATCATACTTTCACACTAGGAAAAGATTCTTTAATGCTTAAATTACAACTTCTACCCACACACACACACACACACACACACACACACACACACACACACATTGGAGCAAGTAAATGCAGACACATTTCAGGTTGGTGTGAAACAGCATCCACACCAGTTACACAAAAAGCTATTTTAAACACCATTTAGAAAGCAAGACTTTCTGACCCCTAAAAAATGAATGCCAAAACAGTCTGTTAGACATCTCTAGATAATGGGAAACAGTACTGATAAATGAAGCCAGAATGTGAGGTAATAATTAACTTGAAATTCACTTGACAACTTTACTCCACTGAAGAACAAACAACTACTGAGTCATAAGCAAAGGGCAGGCCTAGCAAAATGATACCGTTTGATAAAGGAATGTGAATTGTCAGAAAAACTTGCCACAAAATTCAACTTAACAGTTTAAATGTTTTTTTTTTTTGTCCTTGTCAATACAGACATTTGGTAAGAGCAAACATTTGGAACCCCCAGCTGTACTTCATAGAGGCTGAACTATGAAATAACACTGATAAAATAAAATGTAGGCTTTGATCTCCACAGTCTCGACAATGTATTTGTAAGGTATTTACTAGACATGCAGTCTAGGAGATTCTTGAGGAGCCTAGCCAAATTTTCCAATTGCTCCAAAGTAGTGTCTGATTAAGGGACTTGCTCACAGTATAGCACAATATGCAAATGAAGGCTGAGGGGATCAAACCTTCATCTACAGAAAGGGACACATTGGCAATGACAGCTCATCGTGGGTGGTAGTACTACTACACGTAAAGATCTCATTCAAGACAGTGATAACTGTGACATCCCCTTCCAAATAACTAGCAGAAAATTCTAAGCTCCAATGACCCCCCCCAACTAAATGTAGGCAAAAATTGTGCTTCCATTTACAACATCATTAAGTTAGAGATAATACACAAAGATCTCAATCCAGTTATATTTTAATGCTTCTAAAATAATTAATAGATGCATGAAACAAGCATAAAATACAATGGATAAAATAATACACATCTACTGTCTAGTAACCATTTCATGCATGTATGTAGGCTAAACACAATATTTAAATATTTTGCTTCTTGGGGAAAGAGAAAAGTGACACCCCAACCTCGTGTAAAAATGGGAAAAAATGGGTTGTGGATGGATGGATGAATGTATATGACGTTTTGCTAACCACATGCTCCACTGAAAATGTGATGTCTACTTCTTTAGAAACAACCATTAATATAACAGAAAATGACACAGACTTATCAGAGTGAAAATGTTGGAATTTTATCTGCCTTATTGAGGGCCACTAAATTACTCAACTAGAACACTTTACAATGTATAGTTTGGAAGTAATAAAACATTTTATTAACTAACGAAAATATACATAAACATGTTCAAACAGGACTATGGTAAAACAGAAGAGTAGAGTACAGTTTCTTATTTATATTGCAATACACTGCATGAACTCTGCATGTATAGATTACCTTTCTTCTAAAAATATATTATATTTAAATTCTGAATATGTGACACGCACTGAAATGGCAACAGAGGTATGTAACTCACAACATAGAGCAAAGATATGTTCATTCTGTGTGTATATACACATTGACTTGTTTGCACATTAAACTAAAACATAATGCATCAATCTCAGTGCAACCAAGTCCAAACAAACAAAAATACACCAATGCAACAAGCAAACAACTTGCACACCTCTACAAAAAAATAGAATACTGGTGATCAAAAGTCAGTGACAAACAATGCACTACCTTAACCCTCTGTATAACAACCTCACAAAGAAAAAAAATCATTATTACATGGATCTTGTAACAAAATTCATCCCTGGTTCAGCACCTATGTCTCTAATGCAAACAGGTAACCTGTAAATGGTTCATCTCACAGGTCCATGCTTACACTTATCAAGGGTATCAGAACGTGTCAGAGATTTGGGATGCAAGGCTATGCTTAAAAAGACCCTTGTGGTCATTAGCCTAGAAAACACCTATGAACCTATATACTACCCAAAGAGGACAAGCCCACGTGCACCCTCATATGGGGGAGGGCTGTACCCCCTCTCCTATGCAATCTTAAATATACTAACTAAAGGACTGCACAATAGTGAGGAACAGAGCAAAACTCTTATCCACACATGCCATGATCTCCTTGTATATATCAAAGCATGTTTTGATGAATTAGTTGTTGTCGTCTTTCGGCTTTTCCCGGTTCACAGCGGAACTCCGGTCCGCTAATGATTGGCAGTAGATTTTCATGCATGCCGAGGTGCCAGCTCGATGTTCAAGCAAAGCACGCACATTTACGCATGTCTTTCGAACGCCCACCCAATCGCGGGGAGGACATGCAGACTCCACACAGAAGGCACTCCCCACACTCCAGCTGAGTGATCCAATTAAAAAAGACACAGACTCTCTGCTTCAATAAAAGTAACAAACTACAAACTAATGGCTAATATATGTGCATACATATATACACACACACAAACACTTTATCATACTTTGGACTACCATCCTGTTTAGAACTGGTTCTCTGCCTTATGCCTATAGCTTATTAGGATAGGTTGCAGTTCCCTGTAACACTGACTAGGGTGAAAAATGTTAATGACTAAAGGAAGGAAGAGTCTGACCTCAAAAAAACCTTCAAGGGTTTTTTTGGCCAAAAGCAATAGTATAATAATCAATAACAAAATTAAAACAATTCCAGTTATGGCCACATACTCACATATGTAAAATCTCACTATTACCTTTCAACTTTGATTTGTTGTGTGATTATCACCAAGTGGAAGTGTTTCCTATATAAATAATGCTTTTCATGTTTAAAGATGTGGACACACAAGAAGGAGAACACTTATTTTTGCTTACCCACCTACAGTTCCACATTGTTACACTATACATGCTTACCAGTTTCTTACAGTTTCATAGGTGCTAGGATCCAAAGGCAGATAAAATGTTGAAAAGCAGGTATTTCCAACACAAAATAATACACTTGCATGCACAGCAATTCAACAGTAAATGCTGTGGACCCTCTGTTCTTCATTTTATAGACAAATAGAAAACGAACAAAACTGTTTTTCAGTAACAAATTTTATCAGTCCAGCAGGCAAGGTGTGTGCATACATCTGTGTTATATTACCACACATGTGTAAATATGAGGGCATATACAGTCAAATGTGAAACACTGGCATCAAACTGCACTACAAGGTGTTGCTATGAGTAGGGTGTGCTACTCATCAGATGAAACACTAAACAGAGGTGTAACGTGAGTGGAAGTAAAAAAACTAAGGCAGAACAGATATTTCTTCTATCACATTCCATTCCATAAAAGCAGTGTATGGACCAGAGTCAATAAAACCTACATTTAGTGTACGCCGTTCTGAGTGAACAGACAACACAGACATAACTCACACCTTCTTCCTAGTTTTAGTTTTCCTACTGATATTCTTGCAGCATTAAATATTGACAGGATTCATAAAGGTTACCGCAAAGTGTAGACAACACTTACACAGGGTAACCTTTCTGAGTGACTAGAAAGCACAAAAATGTTATACGAATTTTAATGAATACATATTGTGTACATTAGGCTTTATTGAATCTGGCCCTTTGCCTTTTTCAGGGCTGAATGAAGTAGAGAAGGGGGATGTATGCTGCCTACCACTACAAATTCAGTCACTTCACTACTAATCTTACTATTGTATGCAAATGTACTTTTAATAAAAATGGTTATTCATAGAACAAAATTATTTTCTGTCAAGTTCAGACATTTTGTAATCCTACAGAAAAAGTATAGTTCCAGTTTGTTTTCAACGTGCAAGCCAGGGTTTTGTTTTTGAAATGTGCATTTTCATTGTCTTTGACTAACAAGTTACCAGTTTTCCACTGTTGCTTTGAAAACAGACATTTATACTTGATGGATTTATCAAATAGCACATATACATGTACAGTTATTTTCCTTCTTCAAGGGAGATATGACACGAGAAAGGAAGAGGCAGCAATAGATCTCCAGACACAGCATATACAAACAAGACGTTAATGCAGCACTTAGCATATTTTGCCAATCTGATACCACTATCCAAGTCCTTGGGAAGATCATTTGAATACTTAATACAGAAAAAAAATCAAGATTCAAAGAGAAATAGATGAATAGTCAAATGCAGCCCATTTTAAGCTAGGTTTTAGGAATCTTGAGAGTTGTTGCAACTCAAGACTTGTATTCAACTTGGCACAATGAAAGTGTACTGCATTTGTGAAAATATTACACAGTGCAATCAAAAAATGTTTATTCCAGAATATAGTGTACATGTTATTTAATTAAACTGTTGGACTCAAGAGAGAGACTGATAAACAGACTTCTATTTAACAAAAGCTCTGTCAGTTTTTATTTCCTAAGTCAGCAACTGTCATCATTTTTGAAAATGATTAGAAAATACTTATGTCATTTAATTTGCAACAGGAGATGCCTTCCTCTACAAATAATGGAGTTTCACCATTGTCATTATCAATTGCACAGTCCTGCCTCGTCGCATTGCACTCAGAACAAATGATGTCATACTTTCAACCAAAATGACTGCACCCATGGCAATGTATTATGAATAAAAACAAACTTATCACAGAAACAGAAACATCAAACACAGTGCGCTTAGAAAAAATGAGAAAACCTGTACATGCAGTAGAACCCACTGAAAAATATTTACTGAACCATCCAAGAGTGATACTCCATAATCCTATCTATTTTTTTAATAATACAACTTCACCTGACCTTCCTCATACCTCTCAAATGTCCAGATTTTTGCATCATATTTTTGGTTTATCTCATACAACTTGTGGTTTTCTGACAAATGATTGAGTTCCCCAAACAAAAGCAAATACTTGAGTTTCAGATTTCATACCTTTCAGAAAATGCATACTACTATAAAACCTGTTATTCTAGTAAATTTCTAAGTTTATAAGAGCAATATTTTAAAACGCTGCTGTTTTTGGCCCTTATTTTAGCTTTGTCTAGATTTCTTGTATTTAGTGGTTGAGACGTATGACCTTGCTACTGACCCCATGTAGAAAAAAATGAGAAAAGGGGGGCTGGTGATGATGAAGTACAGTGGATATAAAAAGTGTACACACCCTGGTTAAAATGCCAGGTTTTTGTGATATTAAAAATGAGACCACAATAAATCATTTCAAAACTTTTGCCACCTTTAATGTGATCTATAACCTGTACAATTCAAATGAAAAACAAACAAATATCTTAGGGGAAAAAATATAAAAAATAAAAAACATACAATAAGCTGGTTGCATAAGTGTGCACACCCTTAAACTAATTGTTGAAGCACCTTTTGATTGAATTACAGCATTCAGTCTTCTTGGGTGCATATCTGCCACCAATTAAAGAGACGCTGATTAACCCCAAATAAAGTTCAGCTGTCCTAGTACGATTTTCCTGACATTTACTCAGTTGCCTGCTACAGCAAAAGCCACTATTCGCAGAGAGCTTACAAAGCATCAACAGGATCTCATTGTTGAAAGGTAACAGTCAGGAGAAGGGTACAAAAAAATTCCACACCACTGGATATACCATGGAACACAATGAAGACAGTCATCAAAAAGTGGAGAAAATATGGGACAACAGTGACGTTGTAAAGAACTGGATGTCCCTCCAAAATTGATGAAAAGACAAAATGAAAACTGGTCAGGTAGGATGCCAAGAGACGTACAGCAACAATGAAGGAGCTGCAGGAATTTCTGGCAAGTACTGGTTGTGTACTACATGTAACAACAATCTCCCATATTCTCCATATGTCTGGACTCTGAGGTAGGTTTGCAAGACGGAAGCCTTTTCTTACACAGAAAAACATCCAGGCCTGGTTAAAATTTGCAACACAATACATCATGTCTCGCAAAAACATGTAGGAAAATGTGTTATGATTTGATTAGACCAAGGTTGAACATTTTGGCCACAATTCCAAAAGGTGCATTTGGTGCAAAAACAACACTTCACATCACCAAAAGAACACCATCCCCACTGTGAAGCATGGTGGTAGCAGTATCATGCTTTGGGGTTGCTTTTCTTCAGCTGGAACTGGGGCTTTAGTCAAGGTGGTGGGAATTATGAACAGTTCCAAATACCAGTCACTTTTGGCCCAAAATTTTCAGGCGTCTGCTAGAAAGATGAAGACGAATTTCACCTTTCAGCATGACAATGACCCCAAGCATACATCCAAATCAACAAAAGAACGGCTTCACCAGAGGAAAATGAAAGTTTTGGAATGGCCAGCCAGAGCCCAGACCTAAATCCAACAGAAAATCTGTGGGGTGATCTGAAGAGGGCTGTGCACAAGAGATGCCTTTGCAATCTGACAGACCTGGGAGTGATTTTGCAAGGAAGAGTGGGCAAATATTCCCAAGTCAAGATGGGCCATGCTGATGGACTCCTACCCAAGAAGACTGAATGTTGTAATTAAATCAAAAGGTGCTTCAACAAAGTATTAGTTTAAGGGTGTGCACACTTATGCAACCAGCTTATTGTATGTTTTTTTTATATTTTTTCCCCTAACAGATTTGTTTGTTTTTCAATTGAATTGTATAGGTTATAGGTCACATTAAAGGTGGGAAAAGTTTTGTATTTATTGTATTCTCATTTTTTTATATCACAAAAACCTGGCATTTCAACAGGGGGTGTGTACACTTTTTATATCCACTGTATAACCTTGTTAGATGTCCATATTAACTCTTCTTTACCTGTTTGAATAACAATACATACGGGTTATATGCCTACAGCACTATTCACACCTACTCTGATTATATGCAATGTGACAAAACACCAGTTGTGATTCTAGTAAACATGACTTTTTCATACTGTTTTATACACATCAAACAAGGGATGTCCTGAGTTGTTTTCTGGTTGTGTGCATACACCTGTAACTTGAATCCCAATATGAATAAATGGAACATTACAAGTGACAGATGTCCTTCGGGTTATAATCAGTATCCATAAATAATGCAGCAGCTTAAGGCAAACAGTAAAAGCATAACCTGATATGATGTCATTTCTTACGGTCACAATTGCTCTAATAATTAGGTTTTAGATTAACCATACTAATCCAGAGTTTAGATATGGTCATCGATGATTCACTTAATGGCATAGAAATCGAACATGAGATTGTCATCAGATTTACTTCAAGACGTTCTAAATGCAGCTTTACACCTGTACAGTTAACCTCTGTCAGATTTACTTCAAGACATTCTAAATGCAGCTTTACACCTGTACAGTTAACCTCTGTCAAAATGCAATGGCTGCAGAACACCTCCAGTAGCTAGCTATACATTTAAATTCATTGCAGCCACCTAGGCACAGGCCCTGTAAAATCATTGCTTAAAGTAAAAGGACTAAACAAATATTTAACTTTACAGACAGTGTTGAAATGCACAAATTACCAGCTCAGAGAGTAACTTTATAGAAAGGAAGGACATTACTGTATCCCCAATAATTCAACAGTATATTCCTTTTGCACAGTATGTTGTGTTAATGTTTAAAGGCATTTGGGGCAAAGCTCATAGCACTGCATCTCTATGTGAATTAGAGTTAAGCATGTAGTTGCTGAAGTAGTTACAGTTTTATTCAGAAATAACCACCAGTGGAGACAATTTGCAAAGCATCTCAAATTGCAAAGAACATGAATACAGAAATTGTTCTTTTTCAGGCAGACTAGCATGTGACTATCCCATCAAAAACTGCATCAAAGTACCTTATCCCCATGTAATGCGACATCAAACATTGACTCAAGCAGAAGCAGAAACACAAACTGTTTCAATAAATAAACCTGTACAGTGGACTACATATCCAGTAACTACCCCGAATCCTGGAAACAGTACTAGGGATAAAGTTTACAATTAATCACCATATCAATGCACTCTGATGATGACATGCAAGTTAATTTATTTTTAATCTCAAACCAGAGTAACATAGGATTAAATGTTTCTATTAAGCACAAAGCTTCACAGGGTGCAATTCACTAACAACTTCTAAAGTTAAGGCCATTTCTGGCACACAATTAACCCCTCAGCAAAAGTCTAGCATTGTCACGGTACAACAATAGAACTCTAATAGATCCAGAATGTGTGCTTACACTGAAGAAATGGAAGTAGTGCAAACCCAAACTCAAGTCAAATCAAGAATACAGGTTAAATGAAGACGTTTGACCTCTCCCATAAGAGAGAACACCACTATGCAAAAAAGTATCTGGTTCACCTTAATACAGTCAATTACTTACTGCATGATTTACTTAAAAAAATGCATTGACCTTATTTTATTGTAGAGGTGAAGGTGGAGCAAATCATTTCATCACCAAGTGAAAATCAAACTTACTGTCATTAATTAGAATTCTAACTTTCATATAATACATTGACTGTGTTCACATAAACTGTACTGCTTTATACATCAAAATGTAATTTACTACCGGGTCTATGTCGGGATCGGGAATGTCAAAACCTCACTTATGCAAATCCCAAAAGGCCGACACATAAACAGTGAACTGCAAGAACACCGAACGTCCAGAAGCACGAAATTCAAAATACTGAAGTGCCATAGTTGTCCACACCATGTTTAGTGAGGTAAAACGTCAGTAGGAGATTCCCTTATCCAGTATAGCTCCCTAACGTAAATGTGCAATAGTTACTAACCTTAGGGTTAGAGTGTGGGTTAAGGTAAGTGCATATATAGTAATACATTCAACCTACACCTTAGGGTTAGAAGTAGGGTTAAGTTAAGTGCATATATAGTACTACAGTTGTGTAGCCGAATAGATACTTAAATTACACTTTTCCTGTACTTGGGTGTTGTTTGTTTATATTAAGATACATTTGTGTGTAATGCACAATTAATCACCATATCAATGCACTCTGATCAGGATATGGGATATATGGATGAAGTGTACATATGGGTGAAGTGTGGATTATTTATTTTGTTTAGGTAGGCAGTATGTAGCGGGCGGTGGAGTTGGCCAACTATGGGAATTCGATATTCTGAATTTCGTGTTCAAGGATGTTTGCTGTTCTTGCTGTTCGCTGTTTATGTGTCGGCCTTTTGGGATTTGCATAAGTGAGGTTTCGGCATTCTAATATAGACCCTTTACTACCATAATGCTTAACCTGTCACTTCCAAAATCAGAGACAATCAAAGGAAACTTATTAAAATATTAGTACAATTTACCTTTAAAAGGTTGACAATAAAAGAAAGTGAACATACATTTTCTGAAGTAAAAATAATTCTTTAATTATAATTATTTTAATTATTTATTAAATTTAATCCACCACCTTTTCTCCCAAAATTGCAAGTTTTAAGAGGGATTTAGAGGGACAAAGTACACTTTTGAGGCAAAATCAGGGACAGTTGACAAGTATGTTTACTACTGCATGTACCTGATGCAAGTGTGTAGCTAAAACTTGCTTCAGCTGACAAAAAGCAAATACCAGTGCTATAACAGTGACTTTATAATCAGTAAACTCTATTCACTACCAGCTAACACTGCAAGCACTTTTACATATCCCAGAAGAACAAGATAAAGATTTCAGGACTTAAAACAATGCTATGCAATGGAGAGTATTTACCTTGCTGAATACTAAACACCAGTGGCATCACAAGGTCACAGACCATTAAAAGGAACATCAGCTGACACATGTCATCCAAACAAACAAAGGCCAGCTCAAGATCCCTTTAATAATCATGGCTTAATATATTTCACATGTTCTTTCCTCAGACAGAAACAACGTGTATGGAAATGACGGTTTCAAAGCCTGGCCCAAAGGAGGAGCACTCAGAGTAGAAACGAAAAAGGCTGACAGGCAGGAAAAAAGTTCAATGCTACAGGGGATCTGGAGAGTGTTATCCCAACAACTACGCATCAACATTCAGGCACATATAGTAGACCTAAAGTAATACAAGGGGCAATGGTGCTAGGTAAATCAGACTAAATCGTAAGTCAAACGGCATGCATTCTTAAAACTGATACCAAACGCAACCCCCAAAACCTAGAGTAAGCTTAGGCGTGACAGCAAAATGCTACCTGCACACAGAGAAAGGACCTGCAGCCAAAAGTTACATTTTATATGCAAACAATGGGATTCACTTATGAATTGACATAAAAATACAAAGGAGAGCAACTCTTGAGTCCTGTAGGAGGGAACTTTAAACCCATTTCCAGTTCCAATTTCACCCAGGACATGCCATAACCTCCATTCGGAACCTCTCAGTATTATGCCTGACAGATGTTTCTCTTGCGCTGGCATCTCAGTAAACCAGACATTATGACATGCCAACAGATTTGTGGACCAACAGCAGCAAGTTACTATTCAGCCAAAGTCGGTGTGCAGCAAACTGTACAATTACATGCAGTCACAGTCTGAAAAAAGCGTGTCGCCCGCTTACCTTGCCTGACAGTTTTCAACCTAATAGACTCCTTGCAGTTTTCGATCGCTGCCCGCACATCATAAAGAGGTAACCCAGATATAGACAAACCCTGAAAATCCAGTACCAGTTCACCATCAGATAGTTTCCCAACACTATAAAGCACTTTTTCCTCGTGTACACCTCCAACATAAATAAACTCTCCATTTTCTGCTCCCCCAGCGAACGTAACGTTAAGCTCCCCAAAAGAGTCCTTTTGAAGACAGCACTCTTGCACCTTTGTAGTCCAGTGATTCTTCTTCTGAATAATTTTCGCCATGGCGTGTGTGAAAGAATGACCATGAACAGGTGATCCAAACCTGAGTCTCACCAGAAACAATCAGCCGTCCACAGCCAAAAGAATAAAAAATCCCGCAAAACCAAACTTTCCTCCTTCAGCATCCCAGCGACGTCTATGATAAACCCATTGTTTTTAACTCATGTCTAAAATAGCAGCACCCTGCACCTTGTTCTTCATCCCCAACAAGAACATCCCAACTACTGTTCCCCGGGTTCCTGGTTGAAGCGTCACTAGTGCCCAAGGTCCACTCCTAATCCAAAGGTAAGGGATGTTGAGTTTTTTTCTTCTTTTTCTTCTTCAATGTCCGTCTCTGGACTTTTCACTGGCTCCCAAAGAGTACAACTACTCTTATCCAGTTAGTAACTTTTCCCAACGACAAAAGTTTGTACGCGATCGGTTTTCCTTTAAACACACACAATACAATCTAATGTTTTGTTTCACGCCTTGGTGTTCGATTTTTTTTCCGGCAAACTGAATCCTGCGATACCAACCTCAAGCGCATGCGCCAAGTAGCACTCCCTCCTTCAAGCCTTGGAGAGGAAAACGGGAAGCTTCTTCGGCAGGGTCCTAGAACCCGCATTAACAATCACGGTAGTTTTGTCTTAGTGGTAGGTGTAGGGGAAAGCTACTAATACGAATTTTAAACGATGGCTGATGTCTTCTAGGAGGTTGGACCTTAAGAGCAAATCTTATTCACCTATTCTAACTTTGTTTAACCTAGCTGCCAAGGTTTACTACTTTTCAACTCTTATTCTAAACGTGTCTAATTATCGGAGGTTTTCGTTTCTGTCAGATGAAACGCAAACACATGATTTCATGTGATAGGGTGGTTACGAATTTGTCCATTTTTAGATGTTCGTTGTACATAGGAAGACAAAATTAAGCAGCATGAAAACGCGGAGCAGCCTGTCACAAATTAATTAGCTGTCGAGTCTCTTCACACTAAAGGACAGTCATGGTGTTCTCGAGCTACCAACGGGCTTACTTTTCTGCTCAGCAAGAGTGCAGATAAATATTTCAGATTTGCACAGCGAGTGCCTACATTAGTATCCCTTTAACCGTGCACACACGTGCGTGCATAATGTACTATGTTTAGTAATATTCCTCAAAAAATTGTATGGGGGCGCATACCTTCCATCTCCAAATGTGGAGCACAGACAAAATGCGGTACGCTACTTAAAACTTAATAACTTCAACAAGGAAGCAAACACAGCGTGGATAAAAATGGGTTACTTTATAAAAAGTTATTTTGATGAATTAATATTATTTTGTATTAGGCAGTAATTAAAAATCTTAACAATTAAGGTGTTGCACACCTTTTTAATCTGGATCACCCTGGAAGGTTGACTGTTTTAAGGCACAAAATGGGGAGCGTTCCTCTAGATGATTAAGAGTTGAAAGGTGTGTATTTGGGGGGGGGGGGGGGGGCTGTCAGTGAAGTGGCTTAAAGCTTGATTCTTGAGAGCTCCCTTGCTGGTGTGGATATGCTTCACAGTGTGAATTGTTTCAGTGTTCCAAAAGCTCAAGGCATGTGAGCATCTGAACGTCTTTATTAAAGAGCCAGTTTTGAGTTGGATCCCTAAAAAGATGAGACAAAAATAAATAAGTATGTTACTGATGCTTGGAAAAGGTGTTGCCTTCACTTTAAAGGACTTCAGGTGCAGACATTAAGCAGGAGTCACTTGCTAACTGCACAAAACAGGCACAAGGAAAAAGTTGAAAGGAGTGAGGGAGGTTAAAAATATAAGCATCTTAAGAAGACCATCTCACAGTTATCACTGAGAGAAGGGAATCGGACAGCTTTTGTTGTGCAAACTCCATAGTGGAGAAAACAAGGTGTGTCACAATAACATGTGACTGCTGGCATTCCCAAGCATGTGGAGGATCATAATAAGATGGAAAGACTTTGAGCTGAACTACAGGGATGAATTAAACTGACAGAGGGACTATTTTTTAATGTGAGCATAGACCAAACCATTGAAAGAAGATGTGTGGAAGGTGATAAAAGGCTGCCAGGTCAGCCAGTACATACTATCTCTGCAGTCCTATGTACTAAGACTAGAGAATTGCATTTGTTGCATGACAAATTAAGTAAAGGACTTAAAATTGGAAGAGGAACTAAAACCCCTTAAAGACTGTTCACAGCTTGTGTTTTTGCAGAACAATGGTTTTAATAACACCAGATCCCAACTCAGAAATGAAAGAATAAGACAGGGCTTGGTTATCTTCTTCTCAATTGCCTGACTCTGAGCAAGTCCCTAAAAACACCTTTACCGGGTTGAGTCTAAAAAGGATCATGTGGATCAGTGCTGCACCCCAGTTAACAAATAAAAATAAATAAATAAATAAGGCAGAGCTTTGAACGAGATAACAGTCATAAGGCCTTCTTCACATATGTCTGTAATCTCAAAGGTAGCACCCAGATCTGTTCAGAACTGATGGTCATGGCCACTACATATACAAATGCCGTAGATATAGTAAACTTGCTGGCTGACAAATTCAGTGAAAATTTCACCCCTATGTCCCCCCTCATCAGTAAATCAGGACATTCCCAGTACCTGCCCCCCTTATATCTAGGGAGCAGATCATCACTGCTCTCTCAAAGGCAAAAAATACAGCCTCCGTGGGACCTGATAACATCCCAGGCTGCATCCTACATGAACTCAGGCAGGAACTTGCAGCACCATCAGGCACCCTACTCAACCAAAGCCTGAGTACCGGTTTTGACTCAAATGAGTGGAGGACAGCCACTGTCATCCCTTTACACAAAGGTGGAGCGTCCACTGATCCAGGAAATTATAGACCCATCAACCTAACTAGCCTGATCAGCAAGGCCATGAAATGGATTATCATGGACCTCATTAACAAGGACATTGGCAATCTCCAAACACTCGATCCCACACAGTTTGGCTTCGTCAAGGGGAGTTCATGTCTGTTAAATTTGGTTGACTTTTTTGAGACAGTCACCAAAGCCATGGATGAGGGGAAGACAGTGTACACCGTCTACGTTGACATGGCCAAAGCCTTCGACACTATTCCCCACTTGGGCATAATAGATACACTCTGTCAGCTAGGCATCAATCCGTATGTTACCAGATGGGTAGCCAACTGGCTCACTGATAGAATCCACCTAGTCAAAATAGGGGAAGCCACCTCAAGCAGTAGACCCGTATCAAGTGTCATGCCTCAGGGTTCATCTTGGGGCCTCTGTTATTTGGGATATACTTTTCTGAGGTACAGGCCAAAACCAGTGGGCTATGGCTGACCAAGTTTGCAGATGACTGTAAGTTGGGAGCTGTCATCAATTCTCCTAGTGATGTGGACATCCTCCAAGAGGGTCTCACCCAAACAAATGACTGGTGCCAGAAACATGGCCTCAAGCTGAATACAAAAAAATGCATCACCATCATCCCCTTTAGGGAGAGAGATGCCCCCACAAATTATCACATTAATACCATTCTAAGCACGCAGACAGTCGTGAAGGATTTGGGCACCCAGATCGATAGCAACCTGACTTTTGACCACCATGTTGCTTCTATTGTACAGAAAGCTTTCTACATGGCCCACCTCATAAGTAAAGGTATCTCATCCAGGGACAAGGAGGTCATAACATCCCTGTATTCTACTCTTATAAGGCCCATTATTGAGTACAATGCCCCATTCGGCATGTACCTCGCAAACCACATGCAGCAGCTGGAGAGACCACAGAGGTTCCTCACCAGGAGAATCCAGACCCTCAAAAATCTATCATACACAGGCTAAAAGCCCTATGCCTCTACTCTGTTTCATACAGACTATTCAGAGGTGACCTCTGTCTGGCATACAAGGTGATCTCGGACCCCGCCATGATGAGACTGCTGCATATCCACAAGTCAAGCTCCACTCAAGTAACCCACACACGCTGCCTCAACCTGGTCTGGGACATCAATAGGACTTGCTGGCAGGACAGATTTGTGACCCAGAGACTCCCCCATCTATGGAATAGACTCCCTCTCCACATCAGGCAGAGTACCTCTTTACCCCTTTTTAGGTGCAATCTGGATAACTGGATAGGAAATAGAAAATACATCTCTGGGATTCCACCCATGTCCCTGCTGAACAGAGGCATTGGGTGCTGATTTGTCTATACATGGGCTAAACTCTTGGCTAGGCTTATAAGGGCCTCAGGGCCAATAGCCTAGTAACATCCTATGATCCTGTAACCAAGGGAGGTACTTTAGCATGCTAGCCAAGATGACATTTAAACTACCAACTCAATAACTTTGACTACACTACAGAGAGGCACACCAGGGCACATTCTTGGCAATAAAATAATATGCAGTGATTGAGGCACTGGTAACAGTACCAATCTAGCAGCAGCAAGTTACTTACTATCCTCAAAAGACTGACAGAGAATAAATTGCTACAACACATAAAATACTACAACTCCCATAAACACTGTGATAGTTTCATTCAGCTACAGCCACACCTCATAAGAGATAGAAAAATAAAGAAATTTAATAGAGATAGCA
The DNA here is from genome assembly GCF_019279795.1 of Protopterus annectens. NCBI lineage: Eukaryota > Metazoa > Chordata > Ceratodontiformes > Protopteridae > Protopterus > Protopterus annectens. Next base: position 1,336,567,410 of record NC_056739.1, read on the forward strand.
ATGATTATGAAAAGGGACATCCATTCCAAGTACAACGATCTGTGAGGTTTCAGGACAATGTCCCTACTATAAGCAGGGGCAGGACCAGAAAAAGGCCCAGATCTATATTAAAAAACAGGGATCATTTTCAAACCAGCACCTCAGGGGAGGAGTCATCTAACACTGACGGTGAATATGCCAACACTGTCAACTCTCCACTTAAGAAGAAAACCAACACTCAATACCCTTTAGACATGGTAGGAAATCCAGAGGGGGGAGGAAACATAGAAACAAATATATCTACAGATTCCATGACGGGACTTATTCAGGCACTACTCAAGTAAATACACAAGTTTTTGAAAATGTTTTGAATCTATCTGATCATGTACTAACACTAGAACAAAAACAAGTTCTCAATAAAGGGTTAAACTTTGTTCCCAGCTTTTTTTGTGATGAATACCAAACCTCATTAGATGTCATTGATTTTTGTCGTAGACTCAATCTTAAATTGTTTTTTTCAGAACAGGATAGTTCCAATGCTCAAAGATCTACTGATTTCACCTTTCATAAATCAACATTTCAGCCGCCTATGAACAAAAATGTAGCTATTTTTCAACAAGCAGTGTTAAAGGACCTACATTTTCCCCTTTTTGAAGTTGCTACCAGTAGGGATAACATCACTTCTACTGAAAGAGTGGCCCTATCGGAACTTAGGAGTAATCAAAATATAGCAATACTACAAGCCGACAAGGGGGGTGCAGTGGTGATTTTGAACATGGACTTCTATGTAAATGAGGGTTTACGACAACTATCTGACAGACATTGCTACATGAAAATGGAGATTGATCCAACTATGCAATTCAAAAAAGAGATTGATTTGTTTTTACAATCTGCATTGGAGGAGGGTATAATCACGCCCAAAACTGTTCAACATCTACAGGTCAGGGAACCAGATAGACAAATTTTGTATTTACTACCTAAAATACATAAATCCCTTACACATCCACCAGGCAGGCCTATAGTCTCTGGTCATGGTTCCCTTACAGAACCATTGTCTGCTTTTCTCACCCAATTTCTCAAACCACTATTGCCCCTGGTTAGAGCAAGAATTCAGGACACCACACAATTTTTGCAAATTATCGAGGACTGTCAATTAGAGCCCCATTGGATAATGTAATGCGTTGGATGTAAAATCTCTCTATACCAGTATTCCGCATTGGGCTGGGCTTCAGGCTGTTGAATATTGGCTTGCTAAAGCAGAACTGTATTCTCCGAGTTTCAATACTTTGCTTATTTGTCTAACAGAACATGTTTTGACCAAAAATGTGCTCTATTTCCAAGGTGATTGTTACTGGCAACTACAAGGTACGGCGATGGGGGCTTCTTTCGCCCCCATTTATGCTGATCTTTTCATGGCCTACCTTGAGGAATGCCTGATTTACAATCCTTTACACAATTTATACCTGGTGGAAATAGACATATGGAGGAGATATTTAGATGGTTGTTGGATGGTGTGGCGTGCGGATACTGACTATCTTCAGGAGTTTCTGGAACATTTGAATAACAATATTTGGGGGATCGAATTTTCTATCACATTTCACAGAGAGATCATAACATTTTTGGATGTCACTGTATATCGCAACAGTGACAACACACTTAATACCAAAATTTATCGGAAATATCCCCAGTTTAACACCTTGTTACATGCTAACAGCATGCACCCACGTCACACCATCTGGAACATCCCTAAATCTCAATATCTGAGAATTCGGAGAATTAATTCCTGTTCACAGGATTACACAGCAGCCAAAGCCGATTTACAAACAAGATTCTTGGACAGGGGCTATTGTACTTCTGATATTGAATTAGCCAGGACCTATTCGGACAACCAGGAAAGAAAGACATTGTTGGAATACAGGGATAAGAGCCAAAATACTAATAGCTCTAAAATTAGACTGATTACCACACTAGGTAAAAATCATCAAACAGTTAGGCAAGCGGTTAACCAAAATTGGAACATCTTATTAGCAAATGACTTTTTGAGGGGGATTTTAGACAATCAGTGCTCATTCTCATTTAGACGTGGCAAAGCTGGGCACCCTGTTTTCCCACTATAAACATAAAGAAAGTGGGGCAGCTAAATACAAACAACTTACTATAATGGGGGATGAGTTACTGGGAACATTTAGATGTGGACACTGTGTACCTTGTGCTCAAGTCAACCAGCTTAAACAATTTACGAGCTCCAACACTAGTAAAGTGTATGATATTAAGGTTTTTGGCAATTGTTCCACTAGCTGGGTTATATATTTGGCTACATGCCAATGTAAGTCGTTCTATGTTGGCAAGACTTCACGTTCACTGCGCATTAGAATCGGGGAACATCGTAGCGATATTCGCAATCACAAGACATCCAATGCACTATACTTACATACAGTCAAACATCCCAGTGCCCAGTTTATGTTTACCATCATAGACAAAATTACAGGTAATAGGCAAAACCAGACAGGATGGCAAGGCATTTTAAGCCACAAAGAAAGATACTGGATTACACATTTAGGAGCCCTTTTTCCTCCTGGTCTTAATGACCATTTATAATTCACATGAATATTAATGACACATTAGTTTATAATATGGCATTTAGCCACTTATCTTCACAACTAATATAAGACTATATTACCATTATGTTGACAAACAGTATGTCAGAACTTGTCTCAGGCTATTTCATAATAAGCATGATCTATTGTCTGCATTTTTTGTGTATTGTAATATATATTCGAATCAATAGTGTCATGTTTCTTTAAATCAGACTCAGGGGCCATATGTGAATGTCCTTTTTCCTATTGGTTTATCACAGTATTTAAACTGACGTTGGTAATGGATTGACAAATTATCTTCACTCACTGATGAAGGCTGGTGCCGAAACTAGTATGAGTTTTTGAATTTGGACATGTTTGTCCACTTTTTTGCCTCTTATTAAATGGTGGAACTATCTTGCTGGCTTTTTTGTGTTTTCTACAAGGTTGGTTGGCCGGGCAGCCGTACGTGCGAGGGCTTGTGTTTCAATCAATCCGTATGTTACCAGATGGGTAGCCAACTGGCTCACTGATAGAATCCACCTAGTCAAAATAGGGGAAGCCACCTCAAGCAGTAGACCCGTATCAAGTGTCATACCCCAGGGTTCATCTTGGGGCCTCTGTTATTTGGGATATACTTTGCTGAGGTACAGGCCAAAACCAGTGGGCTATGGCTGACCAAGTTTGCAGATGACTGTAAGTTGGGAGCTGTCATCAATTCTCCTAGTGATGTGGACATCCTCCAAGAGGGTCTCACCCAAACAAATGACTGGTGCCAGAAACATGGCCTCAAGCTGAATACAAAAAAATGCATCACCATCATCCCCTTTAGGGAGAGAGATGCCCCCACAAATTATCACATTAATACCATTCTAAGCACGCAGACAGTCGTGAGGGATTTGGGCACCCAGATCGATAGCAACCTGACTTTTGACCACCATGTTGCTTCTATTGTACAGAAAGCTTTCTACATGGCCCACCTCATAAGTAAAGGTATCTCATCCAGGGACAAGGAGGTCATAACATCCCTGTATTCTTCTCTTATAAGGCCCATTATTGAGTACAATGCCCCATTCGGCATGTACCTCGCAAACCACATGCAGCAGCTGGAGAGACCACAGAGGTTCCTCACCAGGAGAATCCAGACCCTCAAAAATCTACCATACACAGGCTAAAAGTCTTATGCCTCTACTCTTTCATACAGACTATTCAGAGGTGACCTCTGTCTGGCATACAAGGTGATCTTGGACCCCGCCATGATGAGACTGCTGCATATCCACAAGTCAAGCTCCACTCAAGTAACCCACACACGCGGCCTCAACCTGGTCTGGGACATCAATAGGACTTGCTGGCAGGACAGATTTGTGTCCCAGAGACTCCCCCATCTATGGAATAGACTCCCTCTCCACATCAGGCAGAGTACCTCTTTACCCCTTTTTAAGTGCAATCTGGATAACTGGATAGGAAATAGAAAATACATCTCTGGGATTCCACCCGTGTCCCTGCTGAACAGAGGCATTGGGTGCTGATTTGTCTATACATGGGCTAAACTCTTGGCTAGGCTTATAAGGGCCTCAGGGCCAATAGCCTCGTAACATCCTATGATCCTGTAACCAAGGGAGGTACTTTAGCATGCTAGCCAAGATGACATTTAAACTACCAACTCAATAACTTTGACTACACTACAGAGAGGCACACCAGGGCACATTCTTGGCAATAAAATAATATGCAGTGATTGAGGCACTGGTAACAGTACCAATCTAGCAGCAGCAAGTTACTTACTATCCTCAAAAGACTGACAGAGAATAAATTGCTACAACACATAAAATACTACAACTCCCATAAATACTGTGATAGTTTCATTCAGCTACAGCCACACCTCATCTAGAGTTTCAGAACTAATCTACGTTGTATAACCGTCTGACACATCCTTGGCCCTGTCACTTGTTGATTACAGAAGCCATAAGAACACAAAAAGGATGGGCTTCAATCTGACTGGTTGAAACATAGCTGCAGTTGCTTCTACACACATTATTTTATATAATCTTTGAGACGTGATCTACCAGGAAAGGCAGTTAAACATAGTAAATAAAAGACACATTCTTACTGTATCAGTCAGACACAAAGGTGCTTTTCATGGTGGGCAAGCAGTTGGGTTCATCTTCTCCACCTGTCACAATTCAGTATTCTTTCTCAGCAGTTCCCATACTCAGGACATGCAGTCCTCATATTAGCTTATGCATCATACAAATGTGTCTAGCCCAGACCCCTCTAGTTCACCTCTGCTAGAACACTGTCTGCAAATCAGAAAATAAAAAAAGTAAAATATTTTTCTGATTTTTTTTATCTTCCACTACTGTCATCTGGGTGCAGTGAACCCTACAAATAACTTCCACACTGGTGCCATCACAGCTGGGGTGCACCTTCACTAGGTGGGTACCCTGCTTAAATTAAAAAAGTCTCACATTTATCAGACTATGCAAAATGCCCTGAGCCCAGGGAGTGGAGTTGGTGCTGAAGGCCATTATACTGAGGCTGGATAGATTTTTCTGTTTTTAGCCTTATCTGGGTGTGTGTTAGGTAACACTATATGGGGAAATACAACAGGTGCCATCATGGAGCTCCCCCACCTATGCAGTGATGGGCCTAATTATCCCCTAACTACAGATATCAATCAGTACCCCATCTCAGATCTCCACTGTGGACTAAGACATTACGTGTGATCCCAGCATATCCCATCCCCCTCCTTATCTCCCTGAGGGTGCAAGAAGACATTGCCTCATTATTCCTGTTGTCCTTTCTGTTTCATCACTTGGGCACTGATCAAACCCGTATCACCTGAGCTGTAGTTAGGTCTTTATCCCTCTATGCCATGAAGTTGACCTAAGAAAACAGAATGAAGATGATACACCTATACTGCTATAGGTATGTCTTCCTGATTTTCAGCAAACTCTGGCTGGGGGGGGGGGGTGACACAGTTCAAGCACAAAGGGACAGTGGTAGGTATTCGACATCTGTTAAGGATGGTCTCATTATAGATCATCTGACACCATAGCAAAGTATATTTTTACCCAATACTGTGGATCATTCTTGATGGATCAGCAACTGGGCTGATTCCCATGTAGTAACCCCACCAGGATGGAAAGAGGCAAATGACAGCCCAAGGATAAAGAATCAGAATATTGAGTCCTGCATTAGATTTCTACTTGAGGAAGTCTGACTCACAGAACTGTGGTCAAGACAGTACTGCTTGGAGAAGAGGTAAACAGAGGACCAAGGAGCTGCTGCACACATGTCTGCAGTTGACCCTTTTTAAAAGAAAAGCAGACACACCCCCTAGTCAAAAGCCTTTGACTACAGTATTTTCCAGTGAGTGGTGAGCCACCTGCTGGCAAGAATACTGGTAATTCCATTAGAAAGAATTTGCTTGGTGATAACTGTCCCTTACTTGTTCAGTGTTGAGAAGACAAAGAACTGTTCTATATTCCTAAATTCATGCCCACTTCATATTATAACTAATATGAAGATGAATATCCAGGGTGTTAAGGTTTTTTTTGTTTTTTTTTTTGCTGCTGTGAAGAAAATGGTGAGATGATAGGACTGGTTCAAGGTTTTTGAAGATTCAAAGATTACTGCTGCTCAACTAACAGGTTCAAATGGGGAGCAATCAAGTCTGTCAGTCACAAAGCTGAAATCCTGTGGAAGGTAGAGGACCTTCAAAGCTGGGCAGAGATGCAGCAGTACTTTAAGGAACGGTTTGACGCATTAGTGTTAGGGCACAATCAAGTCCTACATATGGTTATGACAGTCTTGCGGACACATTTACTTTCATTTTGTTAACTGGGAAATGTCCAGATCAGGCTAACCCATCTTCACCTTTTTACGTATTTGTTTGCTTGTTGATTTAAAATGTATTTACCAGTGTAGAACACTGATCACAAAGTGACCCGTCTCAGCCTGGAAATACACAGAAAGTCAGAATTACGTTTGCTGAGAGACAGCAAGACTCTACTGTAAATATACATCTGTAAAATACCATTATGAGGTAAAAATGTAAGGCATATACACAATTGTAATATACATTATTTACAATACATCAAGATAAAGCACGTGTAGAAAGTGATGCGTCTCCTTTATATTTACAGCTGTATGCTATATAAGTGGAATGATAGGATAGCTGAGTGGTGTGAAAGAGTAGAGTGGTAGAAAGAGTTTGTGAGTAGTAGGAAGGAGAAGTTATGTTCAGCAAAAGATTCTGCGAATGAGAAAAGTAGATTGGTGCAATACAGTGTGCCGTATGAGGGGCAATAAGAGTATTACTAGAAGGAGAAATAAAGAAGGATTTGGTTCCAGTTAGGTGGTATGTTTCAATGAAAGGCAATGCCATTTAGCTAATGAGACATGGTGGGCCTTTAGATGACTCTTAAATTTTAGATACGTATCTTTTATTTTGTTGTGGAATACTTTGACTATTTAGGATATATTACAAAGAAGCAGTGATCTGTACAACAGAGTTTTTGTTGAGTGGGGGGGTTGAAGTGTAGGGTAGAACAATTGTAATTTATGAGGTATAAAAGGAAGGTTGTCTAATTGGTATGGCTGCCAAGGTACAGAAAGTCTGGTTGACAAGGAGTTGTAATCCTAGGAGAAGGTCAACCCTTTATTAAACAGGGAACCATTTTGCTTCTTTCACTGTTTTAGAATGGTCTTTTAGAGAACTGGGTAATAAATCTAAAAAGTCCCATGGAGTTAAGTTTCAGTGCAGTAAATATAAAATAAGATTTCAATAGTTATGTGCATTAATGCAGTTGTCATATATCAATAATTGCCACATTTGTGCAGTGTATACATATTTAGATAAATCAATACAAATATCAGATGTTTAATCATTTGAAACTGGCTGAACCAGCTAGGTTTGTAAGTATGAGAGAGAAGGTAATAAAGAGATGAATTTTTAGTTAGTTTCTTAAAGCATAATGGCATAGTCAGTCCATCAAACATAGCGGAGTAGGTAAAAAACTAAGTGGATGGGATTTTAATAGATTTGACAAACAACAGTGGGAGTAAGTGCTGGTGAGCCAAGAAGGAAGACAGGTCTTTGAGCAGACTGTATTACTAGAATAAGATTGAAGAGGGGTCCTTGAGTAGATTATTACTAGAATAGGATTGAAAAGGGGTTACTGAATGACAACAGTACTGATGGAATAGGATGGATTACAAGAACATGCCAGATGACAGTCAAAAAAGGGTGGGGTGTATCAGTATTACACATGGAACTGAATTCAGAAAGCCATTACAATGGAGAAAAGGAGGTACAGAAACATTGCCTCTGGGCTGTCAGATGAAATTTTAGTGCATTTGTAGATGTCGTGAACAATGAGCTAGTTGTTTTAAGGTAGATAGAAGTGTATTCCATAATTTAGAAACCACATGCAAAATACTGATTCTCCGCAGCTGGGACAGATAATTTGCTAATGGAAGAGCAGGGGGTCCTTAGTGAGATATACCATTTCAATTCAGAACAGAACAGATGTTAGATCACTTTACTGAGGTACAGAAGAAAGAAGATAAACAGGTAAGTATTGAGAACAGAGTAGCTGCGAGCAGCAAGAGCAGTGCAGTGATTGGTCAAGAAGGGTAAACTATAAGTCAGTCTTTTCTGTTGTCATAGACCTAACTGAGCTTGGGAAAAAAAGGAGAAATGGAGGTGAGCAAATTGATACTGTACACCAAAGTAAAAACAAAGGAACATAGCGGTAGTGGTGCAAGTATGTTTAGTGATGAAAGGTTTGAATCTGACTAATAATAGTAAGCCCATATTTTGATGTCTTCAAGATCTTATTGATATGGATGTTGAATTTTTGTTCCCATATTAGGGTAATGCCCTTAATTTAGCTGAGATTATAGTCCTAATATGTGATTGCTTGGAGCAGTAATTTTCACTGAAGATCTATATTTGAGTAACTGAAGATATTTTTAACTATAGCTAGTTTAATTGTGCTGATGTTGATGCATGTCAGCCCTTTGTTGAAAAGAGATAAAGCCTGTGGCTCAGATAACCCAGATTTTAGTAACATGCCCAAGAAATGGAGGTGCCAGTAAAGAGGAGAGGAATGAGTCGCCAGTGTTGCTTTATCTATGTTGGTAGGAGCAAAGGTCGCTCTGGTCTTCTGCATTACCATAAACAAACTAAAAGCTTGAGTAATCTCCAAACTCTGGACCCTACCCAGTTTGGATTTGTAAAAGGCAGATCATGTCTCCTAAACCTGATTGACTTCTTTGAAGCAGTCACCAAAGCCATAGATGAGGGTAAAATGGTTCACACAGCTTATCTAGATCTCGCCAAGGCTTTCGACACCATCCCCCACTCTGGAATTATAGATAAGATCACTAAACTAGGTATAAATCCCTATGTCACAAGATGGGTTGCCAACTGGCTCACAGACAGAACCCACACTGTATAAGTAGCAGATTCCAAATCCAACTTCCGACCAGTAACAAGTGGAGTACCACAGGGTTCAGTCCTGGGTCCTCTCCTGTTTGGTATCTACTTCTCTGAAGTGCAGGCTAACACAGAAGGTCTTTGGCTAACAACGTTTGCAGATGACTGCAAACTAGGAGCCATAATCGAAACTCCTAACGATGTGGACAAACTACAAACGAGCCTCACTGAGACAGATACTTGGTGTCAAAGCCATGGCCTGAAGCTCAATGCCAAAAAGTGTATTGTCATCCCCTTTGGTAAAAACTCTGTACCCATGAACTACCACATAGCTGGTAGTCTACTTAATGCCGAAAATGTGATAAGAGACCTTGGGACACAGGTGGACAGTAGTCTCTCCTTTGATAAACACATCGCCACAGTGGCCAGTAAATCCTTCTACATGGGTCATCTCATCACAAAAGGATTCTCATCCAGAAAAAAAGAGGTCAGTGTTCCCCTCTACTCATCACTCATTAGACCCATTATAGAGTGCAACACCCCTTTTGGTATGTCCCTCACAAGACATCTACAACAACTGGAAAGACCACAGAAATACCTCACAAAGAGGATTACTGGCCTCAAACAGATGCCCTACGCAGACCATCTCAAAAAACTGCAGCTTTACTCCATCGCATATCGCCTACTCAGGGGCGATCTCTGCTTAACATACAAAGCTATGTCAAACCCAGAGCTGTTGGACATGCTCCACTTAAAGAAATCCCAATCCCTCCGAGCTACACGCTCTAGGGACCTAAACCTTGTCACCACAATAAACAGAACATGCTGGAGGGATAGATTCCTGTCCCAAAGACTTCCCATACTCTGGAACAGACTACCTATCTATGTCAAACAGAGCTCCTCATTAGCACTCTTCAAGAAAAATCTTGATGATTGGATGGGAAATTCACCCCAGGGATCACTTCTGTGGCTCTGCACGACAGGGGCACAGGAAAATAATTTTCTTGGGTGGCGAAAGCCAGGGTACATTTTTTGGCTAGGCTTATATAGGCTCTAGGGCCAATAGCCTAGTACCTACCTATGAACCTATGAGTCTCGCAAAGCAGTGGCTTGACTGTGGCATGCTGACAGTGACCTGCTGTAAGTACCTTTGGGATGGCACCTTGTTCAGAACCATGCATGACCACATAATGGCTGCCATAGTCAGGAGGGCCTGAGCTGCCAGCAAGAAGACTTTGTAGGCTAGGGGAAAAATGCAACCACTATTTATCCATGGCTGGATGCAAGCCCTTTCATCACATCTCACTCCAGCACCTAGAGTGTTATGGTGAATGAACAGGCAAGCACCTGTCAGCCCTGCATGGGCAGTTAGAGAAAGTGCAAGGTAATTTAGGACTTCAAGAAAGACTGAGCTGAAAGTATTTTACTGTGCTGTCTAGATGAAGTCATTATACAAGGACCAGTCCTCCTGCAGTACAATGGAGTCTCTGCTTATCAGTGGGAGTGGTAAGCTCTGAACAGCCTATCTGTCGCTAAAGGAGTGGTTTCAGCTCAGAAATTGTATTTTTATTGGCCATTTTGGGCTATTTCTATCCCTTTCATCTTTCTGTTCAAAAAACATGTTTGAGTGTTTTTTGAGCTTGTTTAAACCCAGCAAGCTCCTGATTGGGTGTCCTGCAGAGTTCTACAGCAGCAGAAAGAGAGAGGAGAGACTTTCAGTGATTTAAGTACCTCTGTTTTGCTTCTTTTGCTTGTTTTTTACTTATTGAACTTTATTCTAGCCATTTATTAAGTCTTGCTACTTATTGCAACTGTATTCTGTAACGTTTTATTGTTTGCATTTTATTTGCTCGTTTTAAGTTAAATTCAAAAGTTTTACTGTTGTAGGCTACACACTCAAGTATGCTAGCCATTTTCAGCTTTAAAATAGTGTTTTTGCAGTTCTAATTGTATTTTTGAAAAAAAAAATAGTATCTCCTTGCTCATTTCCTGCCTTTCTGTAACTAGAATAGTTTGGATTTCAGATTTGCTGATCTTAGGACTGTATTGAGGTTTCTGTGTTGCCCAATACCTTACTGAGATAGAGGGAAGCTTCTCTGCTTATCAGTGGGTGTGGCAAGCTCTGAACAGCCTATTTGTCACTAAAGAAGTTGTTTCAGCTCAGAAATTGTATTTTATTGGCCATTTTGAGCTATTTCTATCCCTTTCATCTTTCTGTTTAAAAAAACTGTGTTTGCACGACGTACAGCACTGCTTAGCTATGGTAAAACCATTACCGGTACCTCAAAGTCTGCTCTTTAAATTTTCCCTTAGACCTTGTAAACCCTTACCTCTGAGCACTCAAATTAGACCTTAAATCCAGCACTTGCTCAGAACGTCTTATAGGTTCATAGGTAGGTACTAGGCTATTGGCCTTAGGGCCTATATAAGCCTAGCCACTAGCACTAACTTTCTATTAAGGAAACAAAAGCCTTCAGTACTTACTCTAAGCATAAATAACTCAGTACTTAAAAAGCTGATCACTTTTCCAGGCATGTCCAAAGGTCAGTTTCCAATGCTTTCTCCTGTTAACCTGGTGAACCTGGGCATCCTGAGGCAATGCAGCAATTGCCTCATGTACACAGACAACCCTCTCCTCCTACCTCCAAACAAATCCAGTTGTGAGAGATGTAAGTACATAGCCAAACTTGAGGCTTTACTCTTTCAATCCAAGAATGGGTCAGCCAGTCAGGAGGAGAAGGTCAACACACACATCACATCACAGACAACACATAGCCTCCCTGTTAGCACACCACCGCTATCACATAGCAACACAAAACACACGACCACTTTTGCAGAGGCTGTCTCAAAAAATCTGCCCAAACAACAGAGACCTCCGAGGCACAAATGCAAGCAACCATCCCATCCAAACATAACCCACAAGACACATAGCCCTAACAACCAGTGTGCCACTCAAGCTAAGTCCCTAAGGCAGAACAATGTACCAAACACTTTATTCATAGGTGATGCAATTGTAAGGCACACTGACGTCTTACTCACTAGGATGAACAAGGAGAAAGTCACGGTCAGCTGCCTGTCAGGTGCCAGGATTCACCACATAACACATGCACTTGGGTCTCTCCACAGCAAGTACAAATATGACTCTGTCATCGTACATGTTGATGTGAATGACCTAAGACGTACTTCCCTGGACTACATGAAAAGAGACATGGAGGAATTTTGTGATCTTCTACCCAGGCAGGTATGACCCTAGCCTTGAGTAGCATCCTACCGTCACCAAGAATGATACCACAGTACAAGCAGAAAATGATTGACTTCAACAATTGGCTAAGTTTCTGGTGTCATTCAAAGGGGATCCAGTATCTGTCTGCATGGGATGACATGATAGACAGACCTCAATGCTTTGCCAGAGACGGCCTGCATCTGTCACCCCTAGGATTCCGGGTACTGGCCAAGGCCCTTGCCACCCCTATAGTGCCTTTTTTCCACAATGCCCTGAAGACAAATTTACCACTATAACATCTGCTAGTAAATGCATTCTAAGGGTTATGCTACTCAATGCTAGAAGTCTAAACCTCAAAATGCACTTGCTCGAGTCACTTCTCAGACTGGAGAACATCGACATTTGTGTAGTAACAGAGACCTGGTTCATGGCTCCTGAGAGCACCCCTGTGCTACCATGTTACAATGCATATCACAACTTTCAGCCACCAAATCTGAGCCATAGCCCTAAGGGATGTGATGACTGAACCCCCAAAGACAGAGGTGTATCCATCTTCATAAAGGATACACGCACCTCCAGACTTGTTGCCCAACATAACACATCAGAAATACTTCAAGTACAGTTATCACTGGACAAAACTGCAGTCTATGTTGTAGCCTGCTACAGATCCCCCACAATGTCCCAGGACTCACACTCTGCCTTCCTGGACACTCTGGAAAACATCAAGGTCCAGCCTAATACCCTTATTCTGGGAGACTTTAACTATGCCTCCATTAGTTGGAACAACTACTCCTGCTCCAAATCTTTTGCCCAACGTTTCCTGGAATTCATCATCTCCAATGCCTTGGACCAACTCATCCTCACCCCCACTAGGGGAAACAACATCCTTGACCTAGTCATTACAAACATGGGGGAGTGCTGCTGTACTCCTTTGATAAACCCCTCCCTGGTCAGATCTGACTACAAGTTAATCACCATTGATATTCAAATCCCGCCCCCACCACCCAAAAGGGAAACCACAGTGAAAAACTTCTCCAAAGCTAATTTTGAGCTTCTAAGGACAGAAGTGGCAAGCTTCATGTCATCCATTGAAATGGGGAATGGGAGTATGGCTGCCGAATCATGCACCAAGGTACTGTATGAGCACTTACACAATTGCATAGATAGGGCCATACCAAACAGAACCAAGACGCTCTCCTCTAAAAAATGGAAGCCAATCTGGTGGACCCCTGCCATTAACAAACTCTACAACAGAAGGAAAAAGCTGTTGCAGAAAAGAAGTCCAATGACTGGAAAAAATTCCCTTGGAAAACTCAGTAAAAAACAGATCCTTCATCAAATCCACTAAAGCTAGTTACAAAAGCAAAATTGCTACAGATACTAAGGACAACCACTAGGTATTCTTTAGTTATGTCAAGAATCTGCAAAATAATACATAGATTTGCTCTGAGCTACAGCACAATAGCAACACTTATACTGAACCAACTGATATTACCAATATCTTGGCAGACAGGTTTAGTGCGAACTTTACTCCACCCTCACCCCCCAAAGGATCCATCCACATACCCAAGGAATACCAACTCCCTATTATCACAACTGCATAAGTAGAAACTGCATTGACCAAACCTAAGACTACAGATTCCATGGGACCAGATCATATACCAGGTTGTATCCTACACAATCTACAAAAAGAACTGGCACCACACCTGAGTGCCCTGTTCAACTACAACCTCAGTTTTGGCTTTGTCCCCACTGAATGGCACACTGCTACAGTCATCCCACTCCACAAAGGGGGTGCGACTGTTGACCCTGGGAACTACCACCCCATCAGCTTGATGAGCCTGATCTGTAAGGCTATGGAACATATTATTACGGATCTTATAACTAAGGATATAGGGAACCTTCAAACCCTGGACCCCACGCAGTTTGGGTTTGTGAAAGGCAGATCATGTCTCCTCAATCTGATAAACTTTTTCGAAGCTGTCACCAGAGCGGTGAATGAAGGCAAGGCTGTCCACACAGCCTATCTCGATCTAGCCAAAGTCTTTGACACCAACCCACACTATGGAATCATTGATAGGCTCATTAATCTGGGTATTAACCTGTACATCACTAGATGGGTTGCCAAATGGCTCACTGACAGAACCCACATGGCGAAAGTAGCTGACTCCAAATCTGACTACCGGGCAGTTACAAGTGGAGTCCCACAGGGATCAGCTCTGGGTCCTCTCCTGTTTGGTATCTACTTCTATGAAGTTCAAGCCAACACCAACGGACTCTGGTTAACCAAATTTGTGGATGACTGCAAACTGGGAGCTATTGTTGATTCTCAAGCTGATATGGACATCTTACAAAAAGGCCTAGCAGAAACCAATAACTGGTGCCAAAACCATGGCCTTAGGCTCAGTGCCACAAAATGCATTGTCATTCCCTTCAGGAAAAACACAGTGCCCACAAACTACCATATCGAAGGGAACCCACTTAACTCTGAAGGTTTTATATGGGATCTAGGGACACAGGTAGATAACAATCTCTCCAATGACAACCACATTGCTACTGTAGTTAGGAAGTCCTTTTATGTGGCACATCTCATCACAAATGGGTTCTCATCCAGGAAAAAAGAAGTCATTATCTCTCTCTACTCAGCCCTTATCAGGCCCATTATAGTGACAATGCCCCATTTGGCATATACCTCACTAGACACCTCCAACAACTGGAAAGACCACTGAAGTTCCTCACAAAGAGTATCTTAGGACTCAAACACATGCCTTATGCAGATAGACTTAAAAAACTTAAACTTTACTCCATCTCATATCGCCTACTTAGAGGCGATCTCTGCTTGACATACAGAGCCATGTCTGACTCAGTCTTGCTAGACATGCTTCATCTGAAAAAATCCCAATCCCTCCGTGCTACTCATTCCAAAGACCTCAACCTTATCACCACACTAAACAGAACCTGCTGGAGGGATAGGTTCCTAACCCAGAGACTTCCAATACTCTGGAATAAACTCCCCATTCACATCAAGCAGAGCACCTCACTGGCCCTCTTCAAGAGAAATCTTGATGAGTGGATGGGAAATATTAAATTCACCCCGGGGATCACTTCAATCACATTGCTAGATAGAGGTACAAGGAACTAAAGTCTGGTAAGCCAGATGACTGGGAGCACTATTGGGCTAGGCTTGCATTGGCTCCAGGGCTGTTAGCCTAGTACTTACCTATGAACCTATGAGTATTAGTTATAGTTTTCTATTTGGCAGAGTAAGTCTGATTTGTGGAAGGATTGTTTGTTATCGCAATCACTTTTGATAGCCTGGACAGAAAGTCTGGCAGGATCAGATGAACCACAGCAAGTGTTGTAGGTATGGCATATAGTCTGTTGTATCAAACTGTGAAGAACATGCAGAGTCCGGATCTACCTGCTCCTGAGGAGGATAGAAACTGCACTGAAGTTTGTTTGTTTATTTATTACATTTGTTGAAAAGTCTCATTTTCACTGGAATAGTAGACATAGCATAGGTATATAGAATGAACATCAAAAAGAATTGTGAATAGAGAACAAAATGCACAGGAAATTCTACATAAGGGCAACAATGTAAAGAGAATTATCGAGCATGTTACATATGTACACAGTAGTTACATAGAAAAGTCAACATTCAGGTTGGTTCATTGGCAGTGCAGATAAATGTATGAACAATATAATGAGAAAAAAAAGATGACAAACCAGCCAAGAGACTACAGTAATCAAAGTATAACAACAAAATAATTGCCTCTCTGTCTTTTGGCTAAGATCAGCTGTAAAAATTCTCAAAAATAACTTCCACAGGAAAAAGAAGCCAGGTCAATAGAATGCTTTTTATTCCAAGTAATTAGGCACTTTTGTTCCGAAACATGGACTGTATCCAAATTATTCAACATTATAAGAAAAAGAAAACTTTTTATAAGAATTTTACTAACATCACACATTCTAACCACCAAACCAAAGGTTATAATAAAAACATGCACAAATATATCACATAACTAAAATGTGACGATAAACTGACATACCTATGCATTATCAGATTTCATCTTCTGAACAGGCAAAATAGAAAGATGATCAATAATTCCTGGTGCTTTAGCAGCATTCAACTTTAACTGCCAAATTATTTTTTTCTTTTCCTGATTTTCCATTCCAGGGACCTCCTGTTCAGGAACCATAATCCTGGACACTAGAAAAATCACACATTTCTTTAAAAGTAGTTCACACAATAGAATATTTAAATAAAACATAAGCAATGACTTTGAAAGTAGTTCACACAATAGAATGTTTAAATAAAACATGGCCGGCTAAGAACTTGCTATATTCAACTGGACGTATAAGAGAATTTAAGTACCTTTATCTGTTCTTTTTTTCAAAAAAATACAGTATTTAAATTGATTTTGACTGTGTGGAAGGAATATTAGCTGAACTGGAAGTTTTCACTCTGCTCTTCAGTGTGGAAGGAATATTAGCTGAACTGGAAGTTAGTCAGTGTTTGCTGAATTTTGTTATTTGCTAGTAATTACAGGTGTGGGGGTAGTCACATTCTTTGATTTCATGTCCTTGCCTATTTAAGTGGTACAGTGTGAAATATTTTCTGCTTAAAAACCTCAGCTTTGGCCGGCTAAGAACTTGCTATATTCAACTGGACATATAAGAGAATTTAAGTACCTTTATCTGTTCTTTTTTTTTCAAAAAATACAGTATTTAAATTGATTTTGACTGTGTGGAAGGAATATTAGCTGAACTGGAAGTTTTCACTCTGCTCTTCAGTGTGGAAGGAATATTAGCTGAACTGGAAGTTAGTCAGTGTTTGCTGAATTTTGTTATTTGCTAGTAATTACAGGTGTGGGGGTAGTCACATTCTTTGATTTCCTGTCCTTGCCTATTTAAGTGGTACAGTGTGAAATATTTTCTGCTTAAAACCTCAGCTTTGGCCAGCTAAGAACTTGCTATATTCAACTGGACGTATAAGAGAATTTAAGTACCTTTATCTGTTCTTTTTTTCAAAAAATACAGTATTTAAATTGATTTTGACTGTGTGGAAGGAATATTAGCTGAACTGGAAGTTTTCACTCTGCTCTTCAGTTAGTTCCACCCACCCTCCCTGTTTTTGTTTTGGTGTTAATCTTAGTGGCCTTGCAGCTGCCCGCCCCTCTTGTAAATTTGTGTTTGGATACTCCTTCTTGGCCCATCTCATTTGCTCACTCAACTGAGTGCAGTGAGATCATATTCTGATTTCAGGCACTCCTACTGTGTACAAAGGGAGCATCTGGGTAACAGAAAAAAAAAAAACAAAAATTTAAGCTTGTTTCCTGCCTTTCCTGTTAAGTGGTATAGACTATTTGTAGGCTTCTGAGCCCCCAAACCCTTCTGTGTTGGAGGGAAGCCTTCTAGCTTAGTTTTTTTCCTATAACTAGCCAGTTTTCTAGTTTCAGCACTCAAATCTGTTTCTTTGATCTCCAGCACTTGTTCAGAAAAAAAAAAAAAAAATTTTTCATCTGCTTTTACTGTACTTGTGTTTCTACCTACTTTTTTTTACTTTTGCATCATCTTAAAAGTACTCAGTTGTATTTATTACTGCTTGGTGTAACTCATTCTAAGCCTTCTGGTTTAAACACTTGGGCTTCGGACCAGTTGTTTTGCACTGAGAGGGTTTGTGGTCTGCACTGTAGTGGCAGAACAGGTAGCTTACATCCTTCTAGGTTGGGAACTGCTGATTGAGGGCTCAGTGTCTGTTATTCTGAAAGTGTATTAATTCTGGTTTAAGCACTTGGGCTTTCAGGCCAGTTATTTTATATTAAGAGGGTTTGTGGTCTGCACTCTTGTGGGAGGAGAGGCTGGACTCTGCCCTTCTGAGCTGGGAATTTCTGATTGAAGGCTTATAGTGCATGCATATCTGAACTGCTTCTTACTGAAGTTGGTGCGCCTTGTTTGCTGTGGCATAGACTGGATTCGGCCTGCTGGATCTAGCTTTGTTTGTGTAACTTGAGCACTAATCCAGGCATTCTCTAAAGTATTCAATTGTATTTATTACTGCTTGGTAGTAACTTGATTAAAGTTTAGCTGTCATTCTAAGTCTTTTGGATTAAGCACTTGGGCTTCAGACCAGTTGTTTTACATTAGGAAGGTTTGTGGCATGCACTGTGGTGGCAGGACAGGTAGCTTTCATCCTTCTAAGTTGGGAACTGCTGATTGAGAGCCCAGTGTCTGTTATTCTTAAAGTGTATTAGTTCTGGTTTAAGCACTTGGGCTTCAGGCCAGTTATTTTACATTAAGAAGGTTTGTGGTCTGCACTCCTGTGGGAGAAGAGGCTGGACCTCTGCCCTTCTGAGCTGGGAATTTCTGGTTAGAGGTTTATAGTGCCTGAATATTTGAACTGTATCTTACTGAAATTGGTACACCTTGTTTGCTGTAGCATAGACTAGATCCAGGCCTGCTGAATCTAGCTTTGTTTATATGCTTGTTGTTTGTTTGCTTGTTATTTCCCTGGAACGCTAATTCCACCTAATACGCGGCTTCTCAGCGCTTCTGTGGATCACTAGTGATATCTGCATTGCTTACTGTACTTATTTCCTTGTTTCACTTGAAAGAAAGTTACTGTTTGTCGTTTTGCATTTAAGTTACCTGTAACACATTGCACTTAAGTTACCTGGCACTTGCTCACTAAAGCAATTATATGTCAGCACTAAAAATTAAAAGCACTGCACCCTCACTCCCCACTGGCCCTGGTTTTCAATTATTAAGGAATTCCCAATATTATTCTAGCATGTCCAAAGGTCAGTTGTCAATCTCCTCTCCGGTCCAGCTGGTGAATCTGGGAATCTTGAGGCAATGTTACAACTGCCTCAATGTACACAGACAACCCTCTCCTCCTCCCAGCAAATTCCAACACATGTAAGAGATGCAACCATATAGCCAAACTGGAGGTTAAGCTCTCTCAACTCAGTACTGGCATAACCAGTCAGGAGGAGAAGGAAACCACACTCACTACAATTCCAGTCTCACATAGACCTACCACGACAGCAAACCAAACACATAATCACACAAAAACATACTCGGAGGCTCTAAATAAAGATCTGCCGAAGCAGCAGAGACCTCCAAAGCAGACACCCAAGCAGCCGCTACCCAAAACAAAACACGTGCAACACATATCTCACAAAGCCAGTGTGCCAAACAGTCACAGCCCTTAAGACTAAACAACACACCTGATACACTTGTAATAGGTGACTCTGTCGTCAGGCACACTGATGTCCTGCTCACCAGGCTGAACAAGGAGAGGGTCACGGTGAGCAGCCTGTCGGGCGCTAGGATCCGCCACATAACACAAGCACTCAGGTCACTCCAAGGCAAGTACAAATATGACTCAGTCATTGTCCATGCTGGTGTGAATGACCTGAGACATACCTCCCTGGACTACATGAAAAGAGACATAAAGGAGCTCTCTGAGCATGTAGCCCAGGCTGGTATGACCCTGAACTTGAGTAGCATCTTACCCTCACCAAGAATGATGCCACAATATGAAGACAAGATGATCAATTTCAACAATTGGCTTAAGTACTGGTGTCATTCAAAGGGGATCCAATGCCTGTCAGCTTCAGATGATATGCTCGACAAGCCACGATGCTTCACTAGGAACGGCTTGCACCTGTCACCCCTAGGCTTTCGGATATTGGCAAAGGCTCTTGCTACCCCCATAGTGCCTTTTTTAGGCAAGGCTCAAAAGACAAACCCACCTCCATAGGTATCACAAGGGATAAGAAACTAAGAGTAATGCTACTCAACGCCAGAAGTCTAAACCTCAAGATGCACGCACTCGAAACTCTCGTTAGCATGGAGAACATCGATATCTGTGCAGTAACAGAAACCTGGTTCAGGGCTCCCGAGAGCACCCCAGCACTACCAGGTTATACCTCATACCATGCTTTTCAGCCCCAAAACTTGGACCGAACCACAAAAAGAGGGGGAGTATCGATATTCATCAAAGATACCCACACCTCCAGGTTGGTGGCAAAGCACAAAACTTCAGAGACTATCCATGTGCAACTAACAGTGGGTAAAACTGCCTTCCAGTTTATAGCCTGCTACAGACCACCCTCCCAAACCCAGGAACCCCACTCGGCCTTCCTGAGAAAACTGGAAAATATGAAGGTCTCTCCAAACACCATTATATTGGGCGACTTCAACTACCCAAACATAGACTGGGAGCATTACTCTAGCTCCAACACCCTAGCCCAAAGGTTCCTAGAATTTATAAACTCAAATGCTATGGAACAACTTGTTACCACTCCCACAAGAGGAGAAAACATACTGGACCTGATCATCACCAACATGGGGACTCTATGCTCCAGACCAGAAGTGTATCCCTCACTGGTAAGATCAGACCATAAACTAATCTCACTGGATATTCACATCCCGACCCCACCCCTGCCCAGAAAACCACAGTGAAAAACTTCTCTAAAGCAAATTTTACACTCCTCAAAACTGAGGTGGAATCCTTCAAAGCCCCGGGCCTGTGGATATCTGCCCAGACTGCAGAATCCTTTATAAACGCATTCTATGAACACCTTCAGGAATGCATGGATCATGCGATCCCAAATAAAACCAAGACCCAATCCTCCAAAGGCAGACGTCCTGTCTGGTGGACCCCAGCCATAAACAAACTATACAATAGAAGGAGGAAGCTACTAAATGATAAAGCAAAATCCCAAAAGGGAAGGCATCACTGATCAGTATTAGCAAAAACTACGGGCACATATAAAATTGTCTAAGGCCAGCTTGAGAGAAAAATTGCACAGGACACTAAGGATAATCACAAGGCTTTCTTTAGTTATGTTAGGAACCTGGGTGGTAATTCCCAGATATGCTCAGAATTAGTCCAAAATGACAAAAAATACACTGAACCCACAGACATTGCCAACATCCTACCTGACAGGTTCAGCGCAAACTTCTCCGCCCCTCCCCACCAAAAGGGCAAATATCTATCCCAGCAGAGTGCTGCCCCCCTGACATCTCAGATGCTCAGGTAAGAGCCGCCCTCTCCAAAGCAAAAACACAGCATCAATGGGACCAGATGGTGTCCCGGCTGTGTCCTACATGAACTCCAAGAAGAGCTAAACCCAAACATAAAACTACTGTTCAATCTCAGCCTTACTACAGGATATGTGCCCAAAGAGTGGCGTACAGCAACAGTGGTCCCTCTCCATAAAGGTGGTGCCTCAACGGATCCTGGAAACTATGCCCCATAAGCCTGACTAGCTTGGTCTGCAAAGCTATGGAAAGGATCATCATGGACCTCATAAATAAAGATATTGCGGACCTACAAACACTGGATCCTACCCAGTTCGGCTTTGTTAAAGGCAGATCCTGCCTCTTAAACCTGGTTGATTTCTTTGAAACAGTCACCAAGGCCATTGACGAGGGAAGGTGGTCCACACAGCCTACCTGGACCTCACAAAAGCCTTCGATACAATACCCCACTCGGGCATTATAGATAAGCTCACCAGCTTAAATATAAACCCCTATGTCACTAGATGGATTGCAAACTGGCTCAAGGACAGAACCCACATGGTTAGAATTGCTGGAGCCATGTCAGACTCCAAACCAGTTACAAGTGGTGTCCCACAAGGCTCAGTCCTGGGACCTCTCTTGTTCGGTATATATTTCTCGGAGGTACAGGCCAACACAGAAGGACTGTGGCTGACCAAGTTCGCAGATGACTGCAAACTGGCCATAATCGACTCTCCAGCCGACACAAGCATCCTCCAAAAGGGCCTCATAGAAACAGACAACTGGTGCCAGAGCCATGGCCTCAAGCTAAATGCCAAAAGTGTATAGTCATCCCCTTTGGCAAAACAAAGTGCCCACAAATTACCACATAGGTGGAAATCCATTAAGTACAGAAGAAGTAATTAGGGACCTGGGGACCCAAGTTGATAGCATTCTCTCATTTGACAACCACGTGGCCAAAGTGGTTAGAAAAACATTTTATATAGCCCACCTAATCATGAAGGGATTCACATCTAGATCAGGGAGGTCATCGTGCCTCTTTACTCATCCCTCATCAGGCCCATAATTGAGTACAATGCCCCTTTTGGGATGTACCTTACCAGACACCTGCAGCAACTGGAAATACCCCAAAAGTACCTCACCAAGAGGATCAAAGGGCTCAAACAGATGCCATATGCTGCCCGGTTAAAGAAACTCCAGCTCTACTCAGTGGCATACCGCCTGTTCAGAGGCGATCTGTGCCTGACATATAAAGCCATGTCCAACCCGGAATTAATGGACATGCTGCACCTCAGAAAATCCAAATCCCATCGAGCTACGCTCGAGAGACTTGAACCTCAGCACTGAAATAAATAGGACATGCTGGAGGGACAGATTCATAACCCAGAGGCTCCCTTCACTCTGGAATAAAATCCCAGTCCAGGTTAGGCAGAGTCCCTCATTGACTCTCTTCAAGAGGAATCTTGATGAGTGGATGGGAGATCGTAGGTTTACCCCGAGTATCACTTCTGTGTCACTGTTAGACAGAGGCACAGTATACTAACCTCGAAAAAGGGCATAGCAAAATAAATTTAAAATGGGTGGCGAAAGCCAAACACATTCTGGCTAGGCTTATAAATGCCCTAGGGCAGATAGCCTAGTATGAACCTATGAACCTATGAACTACTCCATGTCAGCATAATGTTCATAAATTTCTAACTATAAGCAGGCATTCTGTCTTACCAATGTAAAAAAAATTATTGCATGAGCAGTACTGTGCTAAGTAAACCATAGCTTTAGTATTACAATTATAATTACCTGGACAACTTATAAGTCTGTCATAATTGGTTTACTATCAAAATGTGGAACGGTACTTATGCAAAACTGGAATGGACAAATGCGCTTTTTCCAGTTTCTGTAATGTTCTGAAAATGTTTGAATGCACATGAATGGTAGTGTAGATTCGCTAATGTGCATTCAACATTCTGATAACAGATTGCACTATAGTGGGGATCGGGAAATTTACTCTTTTCCTCACTGCATTGCGATCTTGGAGTTGGAATATATAATTTGTAGGGGGTGTGGGGGGCCCATCCCCCCACATGAGGGGTGCAGGAAGGCTTATCCCCCCTTCAAAACTGTAAATACTTGTGCTGTAGACATACAATTCATACGGCAGCTTCAGCACAAATGTCTGAGGGTCTGAAGTCACCTCCTGACATTCCAAATTTGGTTGAATGCAGACATCATGGTGATGATTTTCAACATTCCGTTAAAACAACATTGCCAAATTCGAAATGTCTGTTTGATTAAGTAAGTAGATTTTTTTTTTTTATTTTCAACTTTTTGATAGTAAACTGTCATAATTATTAACTCTGGTGATTGTTAGTCACATCTAAAATGAACCTCCACTGTTGATATCTCCCAAATTTAGACCAAGTGACACATTAGAAATAAGATTACGGTTACAGTGGGGTTCCTATTACATGATCAAAGTTTTGAAACTTCGAACATGACAGTATCGAACTTGTCTGTTCGAAGTTTCAAAACTTGGAACACAGGAAAAAAAATAAAAGCTGCAACAGTAAACTAGCAGCAAGCCCCCCTGCACCCCCCACATATTCCCTTTCTGCACTATAGTTCGGTCTCATAGTTGATATATTTAAAAAGCAAGGGGGTGGGGGGGGTGCAGAGAGGCTTGCCCCCCTGCTTTTTGTAGCTTTTATTTTTTTTTCTGTGTTCAAACTTCAGCAAGTTCGATTATATGGTTTCGACCATATAGGATTCGAACTTGTTGAAGTTCGAACACGTAATAGAAACCCGTTGCAGTGCAGGGCCTCTCTTTTGGTCCATTTTAGCTATAGCAAGAAAAATAGTCACAAATAATTGCAAATGTAAAACTACTCTTTCTTTCACTGAATTCATTAATTTAGCAGAAATGACTGTAAAAAAAGAACTGTCAACTGCCAAAATGAGAACTTTGAATATTACTCACCACTTTAGATTTTGGTCAAAATTATTTTGTTTACTTCATTCATTTTAATGATTTAGTTTTCTGTTTTATTTTGTTGTGGACATCTGTAGATATTTATGTTTTGTTCTGTTTATCTTTAAATAATTTTGTACAATCTTTGTTTTAAAATTAATAAAAAAATGTTGTTTAAAAAAATAAATAAAATTACCTACTCTCTATTACTTGTTTCATGTTAAACCCTATCCTAAACACAGATGAGTTCAACAGTCAAAATCTGGGTGGTTGAGGCAGAAAAAAAAATGTAACCACTTATTTTTCAGAATATCACATAAACTACATGCATCCTTAGAATAGGTAGTAATACGTTCTTCAAGAGTATTACATTCTTTACTGCTGCATTGACACTTATGCAGGAGCTACCAAAACTGGTTTGTAATCCCTTCTGTCCTTGCACACTAATTTGGCAATCTTATCTTTCAAAGTGGTACTGTAACTTCTATTAATCAACATGACCTTGAGTTTATTCATTTCTTTCTTAAACATCTGATCTTTGGAAGGATACAAACCTATTTTTGTAGATCAAGAACTTGCAAAGTGTCAACTGGAGCTTTGATGAACTCATTCCCTCCAGTACAGCTCTTTTGAGTGTGTACCTTTAACTCCCAGTGGGCGTGGCTTCAGCCTTTAAAAAATGAAGTTATCACCTTAGAATTCTAACAAATCATTGACATAGGTCAAATATCAATACAATTGTGTTTGCCATCATGTATGCTTGAAGATAAAACATTCTGTTACCTTGTATGTAGCAAGGTTTTGGAATTATTAATGCAAATATGAACAAGCAATATTTGACGCCTAGAGGTGCAGTAGGAGGTAACTGCAGATGCACCTGGAGACGTCACTCGGATGTAATGAGTTACTTTATGGTGCCAGAGTTTTACTTGGGGGGGGTGATTTGGTCTTTTAGAAATTAATATACAATCCCATAGATATACTAAATAGCTGGAATGAATGAAACCAGAATTGTACTTTAATATTGGCTTTAAAAACTAATTCATCTTCAAGAAGTGCTGTAATTAGTTACCCGACCCTGCCCTGGCACATAACTAACCCGACATCCTACCTTAGGAAAACCCATTCTGTAATAAGACCACTACATAAAACACTCAGACATACATCACATACATCAACACACACGCGCATGCACGCATACACACATACACACACACACACATAAACACACACACAAATCACTACACCCCCTCTCCACAATGCTGAAAGTTTCAGCATTAACAGCACAAATCCACACTTACCTTTATAATCCACCTCACTTTGTTTGACATCTACATCATTTGAATGTAACTACATTAAAAACAGGCTTGGTTCCCCAAAGGTGTGATATCAAGTCTTACTGGTGTTCACAAGAACAGTTTTTACAGCAGGACACGCCACTCCCACCCCCCACCCAGATTGAAGAACTTTTATATAGCTCTACTATAATTCCATAAGGGGCAGATGATTTTTTTTTCAATCTAATTTTGCAAATATCTGGACATTTGAGAGGTATGCTTTCGATATTCAGGTTAGATGTGGCCTCCAGCAACCACTTCATCATAAACTATGAGTTATTGCCTTTTTTCACCAGACCAAATATTCCTTGTAGCTCTAGTTTCCTGGCCATCCATTTTGTTCTGCAAATTTTATGCATACAAGCAGAAGAATATTTTGAATTACAGCCTCTTGAAGATGAGACTGATCCATAATTGCGGCCACTAGTTTGTTGAACTTTAGGCTCATGTTTTACTTGAAAGTCTGGAATTCTACACTAACTTATTAATTGACTCTGTAATAACCTTTGTATCTGGACTGCATGACAGGTTGGCTTTCCCAGGCATATTTGGCAAGACTGAACTTGATTCAGCATGACTTTCACTCTCTGAAGTCAGCATTATGGCAAAAATGACTTAATAGTTCCTTTTCCCTTTTGTTGGGGGAATTTGTTGGCATTATAGTATTTTTTCATTCCTAGTAGAGTAATGGTTAAGGTAAATAAAAAAAAAAAAAAAAAAAGTTTTAGGATTTGCTGTCTGGCTAATACAGCCAGAAGTGCTGATTATTCCCTTCACAAGAAATTGAAACATTAGATCTGATGTTGTAAATCTTTGTTCATTCCTTACTATTAGGACTTCGGTTTCATCCTCGGAACCGATATGGCCATTTCCAAGTTCGCGCCAGCCAAAAACTCTCAGCTAAGACCTACCCATAATGCCCCTCTCCTAGTTACTCCAGATTTCATTTGCCGCGTTACTCTTCAGATGTGCTAGCCATCTATCTCAAAGCTAAGTAGAAAATTGTGATTTTTAATACAGTTTCTCCTCAAAATTTCTTGGGTTTTTTTGTCAGTTTAGACTTTTCTCACTGTCGCCTATAACCTACATATATTTCCTACCCTTTACCTTAGTAATTACATTTCTACCATCTTTGGTACTGTCCCTCTCTCCTGCCTTTGGTAGGCCCTTCCTTACCACTTGTGGTATGTTTTAAATACCATTGTTAGTATTCTCTCACTTTTTTCTCTCCCTTCTTTTGTTTTTTTCTATTAGGATAGCCTTGTTGCCTTACCATGTCAGACAAAGCTAAGTTGGGGTTTAAACAGTGTGACAAGTGTGGGCGTAAGATGCCCAACTCAAACAGACACGCTTGTTGCGTCTACTGTTTGGGCGTGGACCATATTAAAGCTGCCTGTGACATTTGTGCTAGTTTTAGTAATCATACACTAGCAGAATGTAAAAACAAGCTTATTTTAAAAGGTTTAATTAAGACACCTTTTTTGGAGCCTCTATCTGGGTTGGAGGTCTCACCCTCTCCAAAGACCAAAAACACAAGGAAAAATGGAGTCACTCAGTTTCTACATCTCCGTCAGTTACAGAACCAAGTTGGCTCCATGCTTCTCTGGTGCCCTCTGCGCAGACCTCTTCAGCAGCAGGTTCTGTATTTTCTCCCTCGGTGCCGTCTATGATATTCACCCCTATTTCGGTTCCACCTCGGCACCACTGACTTCGGTGCCGTCCTTGGATCTGACATTGGCTCCTATGACTGTACCTGCTTTGGCACCATCCCCGGCCACGGTGCCGATAGTTTCTTCAGCTCCATCAGCTCCTAAAGTCGAATATCTGCCAAGGACCATATAATCTCCAACTTACAACCCTTTTTTGGGGCAGAGGTTCAGCCCCTTTCTTGAAAGACCTGATTCTCCTTCAGCAGCCTCCTTTAGATCCACCAGGAGTTTTTTTGAATGAGACCTAGTGCGGGTTGTGGACCAGCTTCTGGCAGATAGGGGATTGCCCACTCCAGCTAGACCTTACGTCCCTCTTGGCTCGGAATCGTTTACTACATCTTCCCCTGTTTATCCTCCTCCGGCCGCTACCCAGGTCCCAGAGATTTCAGTACCAATGTCCACCCCGGTGCATAATGTCTCAGCTTTGACAGCAGTTCTTCTCCTGTTGGCACCAACCACCCTTGCTGCATTGGCTCCAGTGGAGCCGATACTCTCTCGGAGCAGTGCTTGGATCATCCGTACTGTGGTACCTAGCCCGGCACCTATTTTCTCGCTGGTGCCATCTATGTCTATAGCTTTGATGGCTTCCAGTCCTCACGGAGCTCCTCACCTGGAGGTGGGCTCCTCAGGGCAGGGTGTGACCCCAGTTCCAAGGTTGCCCTTCTTGGTTCCGGGCTCCCATCCCTCCTTGGGCAGGCCTGCTTTTCAGGTGATGAAGAGGGACCTTGCCTCCGTAGGCTTGCAGTCAGCCCCAATGACAACAGCATCAGAACCCCCCCCCCAGCATGCAGCTGTCTCAACCCCCTACTTCGGGATCCTGGGCACAGGAGCCACAAGGCCCCCCTTTGAAGGGAACCCCTTCTCCAGAGTCCTTCTCAGAAGATCCCACTGGGGAGCCACCCCAGAAGAAATGGTGCAAGAGGAAGCACCTTGATTCCCTACAGGAATCTATCACTGAAGACACCAATTGTGATGAGGGGGAAGGGTCCCCACGGTCTCCCCCAGATGACGTCTCATTCAGAGACATTCTCAAAATCCTCAAGGAGCAGGGAGACTGTAAGTCCTCTAACCCTTCTTCTGAGGAATCGGTGTTCTTGCAGGCCTTCCCTGCCTGGCCATCTACTTCCTGGGTGACCCAACCGGCAGATGACCTTGTTAAGCTCATTGTGCAGTGTGCCTAGAAGGCCCTGGATAACGTAGAACCTGTCCCTTGGAGGCCAGACAAAATTTTATCTACACCTGAAGACCAGCCCCACTGGTCCAAGCAGTTGACAGTTGATTCCATGGTCATGGTGGTGGCCACCAAGAGAGAACTGGCAGGAGATAGTTCCACTGTCAATCCTCCGAACAGGGAGTCTCAGAACATGGACAGACTAAGGAAGCAGACCTATGCTTCAGCGACCTTTGCCATTCGGTTGCTGAACTATCTGGTACACTTCACTCGCCTCCAAAGAGACCTAATTTCTGAAATGTCTTCCTCTTTGGTGGGGGTACTGCCTGATGAGGTGCATGATACTGTTGCCTCGCAGCTAGCTACCCTTGAATCCATCTCAAACTCCTCAATGCGTTTGATATCTCACACCACCAAGGGGGTAGCTCAAGCTGCCGCATCAGTCTTTGTCATGAGACATAATGCCTGGATGCAGTTTGTGTGACTTCGCAGAACCCTTTAAATCTTCCTTCATTAATGCACCTGTCGACGAATCTGCACTTTTTGGACCCAAAGTACGAGACACACATGCACGAAGTGAGAAAGATGGAGAAACCTTGTCTGCTGTAGGCATATGCTTTTCCACCCCCCAGAGGTCCTATTCTAGGAACCAGAAGGGAGGAAAAATGTGGTTCAAGAAATCCCAAGGATCTTTTCATGACACTCGTGGTGAGCAATCCCCCTGAGGCAGAGGGGGAAACTCATCTGGAAGACACCCCTTTCAGGGTACAGGGGGTCTGCGTAACCAGGGTGCTAGAGATTCTTTCTCTGGCAGACCCTACCAGCACTCCTGAGCAGCGGCCTGATTGTTTTCCTCTGGAAGCAGTTGGGGGTCATTTTTCTTTGCACCTACCAGCCTGGCAACTTATTACTACCGATGTTTGGGCACAGAGAATAATATCCAGAGGCTACCAAATACCATTTGATTTAACTCCCAGATCCGTCAAACGAATCCCCAATGTACCACCCAATCAGAGAGAATTAGCAGCCTTAGAAATAGAAAAGCTGCTAAAAAACAGAGTCATCCAACCAGTCCCACCAGCCCAGACAGAATCCGGGTTTTACTCGAGGTTCTTTTTAGTCTCAAAAAAGACAGGGGACTGGAGACCAATCCTGGATCTCAGCCTATTGAACAAATGTATCAAACCTCAAAAATTCCGGATGGTCATGGTACAGTCTATTCTCCCCTTCGTAGGGAGGGACAACTGGATGTGCTCTATAGACCTCCAGGATGCATACTACCACATAAAGATGGATCACTACTCCCGGAGGTTTCCCTGCTTCCAACTGGGAGCCAATCACTACCAGTT
Organism: Protopterus annectens; assembly: GCF_019279795.1. Classification (NCBI taxonomy): domain Eukaryota; kingdom Metazoa; phylum Chordata; order Ceratodontiformes; family Protopteridae; genus Protopterus; species Protopterus annectens. Next base: position 1,336,597,191 of record NC_056739.1, read on the forward strand.
CAGGGTACTGCCATTCGATCTCTTGACAGCCCCCCCCCCCCCGAGTGTTCACCAAATATATGGCAGTTGTGGTAGCTCATCTTCGACTACAAGGATTCCAGCTGTTTCTGTATCTAGACGATTGGCTCCTTACCATTCCGACCAGGAATCTCTTAGTCTGCTGCCTCTCTTACACTCAAGGTCTCACTCTCCACTTGGGGATTACAATCAACGAGGACAAATCTGAAATGTCCCCAGCAAAGACACTGGAATTTATTGGAGCAGTTTTCGACACAACATTCTGTCAAGCTTCTCTTCCTCCTCACAGGCTTTTGAAAATAAGACACCAAATACAAGACCTTCTTCCTCAGACCTATGTACCAGCACACATTGTACTGCAACTCTTAGGCTCCATGGTGGCTGCCATTACGTTAGTACCACTGGCGAGGCTGCACATGAGAATCCTACAGTGGCTCCTTCCCGCACAATGGTCATTTATAACGCACCCACTCGATCACATGATATGTCTTACAAACCATTGCAAGGAAGAAATGCTATAGTGGATGAAGTCACAAATGAATCTTTGGTGTCGACCGTTCTGTCTTCCCCAGCCCATGGCCATGATGACCATGGATGCTTCCCTGTTAGGGTGGGGGGCCATTTCCAGGGAAGGATGGTCCAAGGCACCTAGTCCCCTATGGAGGACAATTTGCACATAAATGTCCTAGAACTGAGGGCAGTTCTTTTAGCGTTGTAAGCGTTCCTTACATCCCTACCTTCTGGGACCATTGTAATTCAGTCAGACAACATGTCAGTCGTCTGGTATATCAACAAGCAAGGTGGAACCAGTTCTTACCCCCTCTGTCAGGAAGCCATGAGGATTTGGCATTGGGCAATAGCTTCCAACCGCTTTCTTAGCACATTTCCGGGAGTTCCATCCTTATTGCAGACAATCTGAGCAGGAAAATCCTGATGCCTCATGAGTGGTCCCTCAACCCTGTAAAGCGGATTGGATCTTCCGACGCTGGGGCAAGCCTTGCTGTGATCTAGTTGCTTCCCCCCTAAACAACAAATGCAGAAACTACTTTGCCCTGATCCCCCCTCAGGGAAACCCCCGAGGAACACTCTAACACACCATTGGCCCCCAGGTCTACTGTATGCCTTTCCCCCATTTCCCTTCATTCCAAAATTTCTCCAGAAAGCTCAAAGGTTGAGAAGCAAAGTGATCCTCATTGCCCCCTATTGGCCCTGTCAAGTCTGGTTCCCATTTCTATAGCCTCATCTGATTCACAGCCCGTGGATCCTGGATCATTCCTAAAGCCTGTTATCTCATCCTCAGGGACTGATTCATCCCAATCTCCACAGTCTCAAGCTCACAGCATGGTTCCTCCACTTCCAATGATTGCCAGACTGCCTGACATCCCATCTCCTATTTGTGAAATTCTTCTGGCTTCACACAAACCTTCCACCAGTAAAGTTTATTCTAGTAAATGGACAAGGTTCTCTATTTGGGCCAAAGATCAGAACATAGATCCCTTCTCTATGTCAATTCAAAAGATCCTACAGTATCTGATGACTCTTTTACATGCAGGAGCCTCAGCATCAACGATCACTGTATATTTAGCAGCTATCGCCAATTTTCATAATGGATTTGATAATTCTTCGATTATGTCACACCGCCTATGCAAGACATTTTTGAAAGGATTATTACATGTTAAACCTCTGGTCAAGCCTCCCTCAGAACCCTGTGACTTGACTTTGGTGCTTCAGTCTCTCACAGGTCCTCCTTTCAAGCCTTTTGATTCATGTGATTTAAAGTTTTTGTCATGGAAAACATTACTTCTAGTAGCACTTACCTCAGCGAGAAGAGTGTCTGAGCTGCAGGCCTTGAGTGTCAAGAGACACTTGATCTTCCACATGGATAGGGTGTCCCTTCGTACTGACCCTTCTTTCTTGTCCAAGGTAATTTCTGGATTTTCCATCAACCAATCTATTAACCTGCTGGTTTTCTTCCCCAGCATTCTAAGAGAGGGGAGTACTTTTTGCACACCCTTGATGTGCATCGGCAGCTTTGTTGTTATTTTGACAGGACTAAATCTTTCTGGAAAACAGATCAATTGTTTGTGGGCTTTGCAGGACCCAGAATGGGTAAACCTGTTTCCAAAGTGACTTTATCCTCCTGGCTTAGAAACATCAATATCTTTATCTACGAACAGAATAAGCTATCCTTACCTTCCAAAATAAAGGCTCACTCTACCAGATCTATGGCTACTTCTGTAGTATTCCATTCCAGAGCCTCTATGGATGATATCTGCACAGCAGCCACTTGGGCAAGACCTCATACCTTTATCTCTCATTACAAATTGGATTTGGCCTCCAGGGGATGAGCATCTTTTAGTTCTATGGTGCTCAGGAATATCATTCCTTAGGGCCACCCAGGACTCAAGTACCTGGGGACTCGGTCCTAATAGTAAGGAATGAACAAACATTTACAACATCAGATAAAAAAGTTATGTCTTCCATAACGTTCCATCTGTGTTGTAGATTTTTGTTCATTCATTACTTCCCGCCCTCCTTCCCCCTGTCTGGACTCCTGGTGGACTTTAGGAACTCCTGGTTAGGGTATTTGCTCAGACAGAGCCTTCTACTATTTTTCTATTTACTACATCTATTATATAGGGGTGGGCAAGCTCGATCTGGAGTAACAAGGAGAGGGGCATTATGGGTAGATCTTAGCTAAGAGTTTTTGGCTGGCGCGAGCTTGGAAACGGCCATATCGGTTCCAAGGATGGAACCGAAGTCCTAATAGTAATGAATGAACAAAGATCTACCACACAGATGGAACGTTATGGTAAGACATAACTTCTTTTTATTAAATAGCAACTGACTGATTTCCAGCATTACTGAGGTGTGCAACCAGGTTTTAAACATAAACACCTGTGAGAGCTTTGAAGATAGTGATAACCATGCACCATTCTAATATAGTTTTGTTACAATTTATGCCAGTACTGTTATGATATTTGCATACTTACAAATACTGATAAGAAATGTAGATCTGATTCCCATATTTTGTTTCAGGAAGCACCATCCGTGCTGTCAGACAGTCCCATGTAGAGCTTCAGTCTTTTAGTCTTACTGCAAAATATATAGTTAGAATCATACAACACATACATTTGTTTCATTACAAGAAACTGCTATTGTTTCATTCCACAAAGTTCTATTCTTACATCCATCTCCTTTGCATATATTCCATATAGAAAAGCATTTGAAGAACTTTAAACTGGGATAGCAAACAAGGTAAAGGCAATGCTAAGAAGTCTGATGAGCTGACAATGTGCATCAATAAAGGTCACAGCTTTCCAACATTCACAGTGTACAGTGGGATACCTGATGGTAGAACTGAAATTAGCAGCAGGAATGCACCACTCTAACATTTTGACTGACAGAACCTGTGTTTCAATATCAAAACATTTAGAGGTATGCAAGATGTTTACTGTTTTCTTCTGCTTGAAATGATTCTTAAAGGTCTGGTAATCAAGAAGTCTGTTAGTGAATTTGAATGTTGGAAAATCTGAGCTAATCAGGAAATGGGCAATTTTCTTACTCTGTTATTAAAGTAATAATACACAGCAGGATATGTGCTTTGCATCATTTTAATAGTCATGAGACATATTTAGGCATGCCACATTCATGCATTTTTAGTGTCATTTAGAAGGAGCTTTAGCATTCACATCACAATGGGACTGTCATTACCAAGGTCACTTCGCCTAAATTTAGGAATAGTCATCATTTGCATTTTATTCAAAAATATGTATTAATGAATGTTGTAGAGAGGTATGCTGCATGATTTCCAAGAATCTCCTGTCCAGAAATGGTTGTAATTGTAGTAATAATAAAATGCTACAACAAAACAATACAACAGGCCTACCAATATTTGAATAAATATATTCTTGTTTTCTCAGTTATCACTTGCAAGACTCAGGTCAGTTCTAAAATGAATCAGTTATGATCAGTTGTGAACAGATAAACTAAAAAATAAATACATCTGCAGAGTATATCAGGTGCCATTTTTACTTGTATTACTTATCCTTTTGAAATCTGAATAAATATTTTCAGATTTTGCTGTTGACTTATGGTAGCTGGGTTAGATGTACATCACATCAGATTGGATTTAGCCCCAACAAAACATTAATACTAATAAGCCTAATCATGAAGTAGGGCTGAGGTTGAAAGCCATGGTCTCCTCAAATGTGTTGTGTGATTTTTCAAGATGTCACTTGCATACCTAGTGTTCCAGGGCTGCTGTCAAAAACTAGGCACACAATTCTTGTGACTTTCATGTGGACTCTTTACAAAAAAAAAAAAAAAGTAATTCATTTCTAACATATATCACATAAAAACAACAGATTCGAGACTCTGTGATATAAAATGTCATAAACATTTATATTTGTTACAAAAACAATATGCTTATATGGGTTCTGTGTTACTGCATCACCATTTGATGGAGTAACTGTAACTGCATTATTGTTTATTTTATTTTGTATTTTTTATACTTTTTTCCTCTCACACATCTTATCATCAGCTGAACCCTATACCTCTCCTTATCCCCCCGGAATTATTCTAGTTAGGGCTGGGGCCGGAGAGGAGAAAGAAGCATCTTGAGACAGCATAACATTGTTACAGTAGGATCGTTTTTTTTTTATTTCCCCACCGCTGCACTCATGCAGTAACACCTTGAGGATGGGATGTACAATGGATGTCAATGCTAGACCACACCCTCACTTCCGCAAGGGAATGATTTCAACAGGATGTCCCACCCACCCTCAGTCAGCACTTCTCAGTTGCTTTCCCAGTGTCTAAAGGAAAAATCAAACCACAAGATGTGCCCTGAACACACGTCCTTCCCTTCTTCCAAGGATGGGCACATCTTTCCTCCCCTGCTAATACCTCAGGCATCTGATCCTCTAACTGAACCCAGGACACCTGGGCCATAGTCAGGGCTTTATCCTTCTATGGTATGGGTCTGGCTATGACATGTCACTTTTTATCATACAAACAAATGATGACCAGTACATATGTGAAAAGCCTTAACAGTATCCTAGAATGAATAACCAGACAATGTAATTCAGAAATAGTGAGATTGTGCAAACCAGTACTGACAGCAGCAAGTGCAGTATAATGCAACAAGTCTAATGATCTGCACAGAATCATGACAGCACATGTTCCCTGGCTATCACAATAGCAGTAAAAATATCTCACACAGATGCTTAACCCTGAAAACAAGGTTATCCATGTCTTAACACTGATGTAACATAGGTATGCATGAGAAACAATAGTTAGCACCAATACAAATGTGAAGTGAAACACACTGTGCAGACAGAGCCATGGATAGGCCCTGCCTGTCATGCATAGCAGTCTGCTGAGCTCACTCAGGATGTGACATCATCACTGCTGTTCTGCAGCATCCCTGCAGAGGCACAAGCAAACAAGCTATGCAGCCCAAAAGTGGTCACATGGGGCAAGAAAGTGATATCCCATCTCATACTGTAATGACAAGCAAATGATCCTTTGTACATAAATGAAAAGTAAAACAAACAGAGCTGAAAGATTTTCTTTGTTCCATTGAACATTCCAGCATATTGGAATAGCCATGGCATTACAGATCGATTAGCACTTGTTATACAGACCTATCGGCATTGTAGGTAGAGCAGCAATGTTTTGTGAGTTGCACACAGACTTTTATTCAGTACTAAAGACTTCTGCAGTCAGTAGCTTACCCTATTATGTATGCATAATGCTGTACTGTGCAATTCTTATACTGCAGGTAAGGTTTTGCACTTCAAGGGATAGCTTGCCTGGATACATAGTAATTCACCAGTACACCCTTGACATATTACTACATTTACTAATGGACACTTTTTAAGTCAAGGGATGTCCTACCTTCAGCAACTGAAAAGACTTCAAATACATTTCAACAAAGGAAGGTGGAGTAATTGGTTTGATTCTACTGCCATGATGGCAGACAGGGTGCATTTAGTTTACAAACCTTCAAAGGGAGGATATGCATTGTATTGCATCAGCAGGTTGTGATGGACAACAGGAGTGGGTATGTAACTGAACTTGTGCACGCTGTACTATCAGGAGTGGGTATGTAACTGCACTTTTACACGCTGTACTATTAGAAGTGGGTGTGTAACCGAACTTGTGCATGCCGCTGTACTATCAGGAACGAGTATGTAACTGAATGTTTGCACACTGTACTATAAGGAGTGGGTATGTAACTGAACTTGTGCACACTGTACTATCAGGAGTGGGTATGTAACTGAACTTCTGCACACTGTACTATCAGGAGTGGGTATGTAACTGAACTGGTGCATGCAGCACTATTAGGAGTGGGTGTGTAACGGAACTTTTGCATGCTGTATTGTATTGCCATATGCTGTTGTATAATTCTTTATTTTTTATTTTCAAGACATTTACAGGCTGCTACTGCTCAGATACATTATGTTGAGCAGAATATCAGCTTGATGTAACAATTTCAAGATGCTTTAGATTTTTAAGTTTGTTGGGTCCACCCCGCCAACCAGTAGATCTCTGTTCCCTACTCCAAGGTTCAGTATGACATGGATAATACATTTTTATAACATCTACATACTCGAGTTCCTCCAGGTCTATAGTTATGAATGTGGTTATTTCATGTGTACAGGTATTGTTATGAATCATAATGTACTCAGGTAGGGGATCTGGACTGCAAATCAGCCTAGTGCAATTGCACAGCATGTTTATGAATAGTGCCCTATAAGAATAAAATTCATTCTCATTTTGAAAAGTTTTCCCAGAGTTTGACTGTGAGGCTTCATCATCTTTTTCAGCTTAAGACAACTATAACCATCCATTAAGATAAGACTTGCATTAACTGAGCATGTTGTAGTAACTTTGGCAAATTATTGTACTATGTGAATCATCCCAAAAATTAAAAAAGTTTGCTGATAGATAATAAGTAAAACAATGATGTGAAGTTGTCCAATCTTGCCTTTATTCTTAATGGTTTCGGAGCCGATCCTCAGCTCTGAGTTGGCCAAATTGCAAAGCTTGTGGTCTCTAACAGATAGAGGCCAAAACCCTATCCCACAATGCACCTCTACCTTCCCCAGATCTAGTTTACTGCTGCAACAGATCGTGCGTTTTCTACAGATCAGGCTATTTTTGAGAGACAAGTTTCTTCTTTTTTCTTGGACAGCTACTAAAAATTCCTGTTGGTTAGATTTCTAAGAGTTAGCAGGATAGGCTTCTTGGGTTTCTTTCTCTAATAGTTTAATAGTTTAATAATATAAGAACTTGTGTTCTCGTTTTTGGGCATTTGGCCCTGTTGGTTTCCTTAGTTCATAGCCGATTAGGCTTAATTTGCTCTATCCCTTAAGCCAAGTTAGGCTCTTTCAGTTGTTTATGTCAAAGAAATAGCAAAGGTACCAAGCACAGTTTAGTTCAAAATATTTAATGGGTACAAAAAATACACAGCTCCACTTCATCAGACCATAATAAAGCATGTCAGCAGTTACTCAACATTTAATCAACATTTAAATCTGTTTCATCCAATACAAACCAAGTTTGAGAGTGATGTAATAATTGGCATTAATTAATACAAATGTACAAAAAAAAATATATATAAAACTTGTAGTTACTGATATGCTTGGACTTATAGACGAGAATAAATATGACCAGTTGTCTTTCAGTTGTTTCTCTGTAGCCGGTTAGGCTTATTTCTGTTTTCTTGCAGCTACAGCCAAGTTAGGCTTTTCTTACTTATATTTGTAGCTGGTTAGGCTTATTTTGTTTTTTGCTGCTAACCTTCAATAGTTGTTAGTGTTTCTATTAAATTGCTGTTGGGATTGTACCGTGTTATCTACAATGTCTGAAAAGTGCCCTAAATGTAATCAAAAGATGTCTATTACAGATGGCCACACCACCTGTGTCTACTGCTTGGGAGAGGTTCATCTCCAAGAGGTTTGTTCCATTTGCCATGGATTCAGTGCTAAGGTTTTGGCAGAAAGGAAAAGGAAGTTGGTTGAACGTGGCTTGATTAAGTCTGCATTCCAGTCAGACTTGGATACTGCTTCGGGAAAACCAAAGTCTTCATCTTCAGGCTCTTCTTCTACGAGTTCAGATCCGAAGGGCTCTTCAGTTCCGAAGGTTTCCAAGAAGGTTCCTGTATCGGCTCCACTGTCATCAGAACCGACTATACAGGTAGTTGGTAGGAGCCGGTCCCCAGTCTTGGAACCAGTATCTCCTATCTTGAGATCTCCGATTCTGGGTTCACCAGCTCCTTCTGTAGCTTTCTCTCGGGCTTCCAGATTTTCAGATTTGGATGTTGATCGTGTGGTATGGAGACTGTTACAGAATCCAGTGTTAGCTAAAATTCTGTCGGCTTCGACTCAGGCAGCTTCAGAACCGACAAAGTCCTCTCTTGTAATTTCTGCTCCTCCTCTGACTCGAGTCGAGACTTCGGAGCCAGAGGAGGCTGTTCAGTCATTTGTGGAACCATCAGTTCTGACACTCACTTCAGACCTGTTGGCATTGACAACCCTGATGTCCTCTGCTCCGGCAGTGGAATCTGGGAGCCGACACTCTCCCATCGGCTCCGGGGAGGGGAGTCGAACCAATGTGTCGGTTCCGACTCTTCCCCTTGGGGTCTCGGCACAGATGAGCTCAGCTCCCACCTCTGGCTCGGAGCCAGTGGTTTTGGTGTGGGAGGAGTCATCGGTGTCTTCGGACCTGGGTACTTCCTTGCATCGGAGCCATGGTGCCTTCAATGCCATCAAGAGGGTTTTGTCTTCCGAGACCTCCCCGAAGTTCCCATTGAGGAGGTTCCTCGGAAGAGGTTATGTAAGAGAAGACATTTAGATTCCCCTCAGGAATCCATCACATCCAACACTGATTTGGAGGAATCGGAAGGGTCCCCAAAGTCCCCCTCTGAGGATATCTCCTTTGTGGATATCCTTGAGATCCTTAAGCAGAGGGATGATTGGCAGCCCCTTAACCCTACCAAGGATGAATTGGTGCTCCTGAAGGCTTTCGGGTCTCGACCATTCACCTCTTGGGTTTCTCTGCCCTTCAATAAGTTGATGGATCTTTTGTCTCGAAGGGCATGAGAGTCACCAGATTCTATGGAGCCTGTTCCTAGGAGGCCCAACAAATACATTTCAGCTCCTCATGACAAATCCTTCTTATCCAAACATATACCTGTTGATGCCATGGTGGTTGCGGCAGCCACAAAGAAAGAGATGTCAGAGACCTCTACGTCTGTCCATCCTCCTAAACGGAATCTAGGATCATGGACAGATACGGCAAGCACATGTTCAGTTCTATGACCTTTGCTCTTCAGTCCTTGAACTATCTAACTCATTTCATGAGGCTTCAGAGAGATCACCTGAAAGAGCTAGGAGATACTCTTCAGGGTGCAGTAGCCAATTCAGTGGCGGACAAAGTGACATTTCAGCTTGCTACCCTCAATTCTATCATTAACTCTTCCGTCCGCCTCATGTTTTATGCAGCTGATGGGATGAGTAGGGCAGTGGGTACAGGAATTGCTCTGCAGAGGCATTCCTGGATGTGCTTATGTTCCTTTATGGAACCTTTCAAGTCGTTATTTATGAATGCCCCTTTTGATGGTTCTTCTTTGTTTGGACAAAAAGTTAAAGAGACCCTCACCATATGTGAGAAAGATGGAAAAACTCTGCCATAGGAGTCCATTTTTCCACCCCTACTAGACCTTACCCTAAAGGTCAATCGGGAGGGAAAATGTGGTTCTGCAAAGCCCAAGGAGCCTTTCCGAACTTACGAGGTGAAGCCTCCTCCAGGGGCAGGGGAGGGGTCAATGATGGAAGGTGATGCCCACACGGCAGAGGGGGTACGCAGAACCAGGACAACAGGGATCAGTTCCTTGAGAAGCCCTGTCAGCGGTCCTGAAAGGAGGCCTGACTTTCCTGCTCTGGAGGCAGTCGGGGGACGTTTGTCTTTGTACCTAGGTGCCTGGCTAAAAATTTCAGAAGACCGATGATGGGTACAAAAAGTCATATCCAGAGACTATTTCATCCCCTTTCATACCCAACCCAGACCAACAAATGGAATCTCGGACATTTCACCCAGTCTACAGAATGTTGCAACAGTAGAGGTTCAAAAACTATTAGAAAAAAAGAGTCATCCAACCAGTCCCAGCAGACCAGCAAGGATCCAGAACTTACTCAAGATTCTTTTTGGTGCCAAAGAAAACAGGGGACTGGAAACCAATGCCTCCCTGATTGGGTGGGGGAGCATTATCAGGGACAGACAGCCCAAGGTACATGGCAGGTTCACGAGGCTCAATTGCACATCAACTTCCTAGAGATGAGAGTGGTTCTCTTAGCTTTGCAGTCCTTTCAAGACTCTCTTCCCTGGGCACAATTGCAATCCAATCAGACAACGCCATTAGTCTGGTATATAAAAAACAGGACAGAACCAGATCTCGAGAGGCTGTAAGAATGTGGAAATGGGCAGAGTCCACCCAGCACTTTCTGATAGCAATGCACATCCTGGGGAAATCCATCGTGGTAGCAGACAAACTCAGCAGGGCAATTCTGTTGCCTCACGAGTGGTCCCTCAAGAAAGAAGTAGCGGAAATGAATTTCCGCACATTGGGCCAGCCTTGCTGCGACCTCTTTGTGACTCCCACAAACACCAAATGCAGCAACTATTTTGCCCTGATCCCTCAACGGGGACAGTCCCTAAGGGATGCGCTCATACACGATTGGCCTCCATGACTCCTTTATGCCTTCCCTTCCTTCCCCCTGATTCCCAAAGTTTTGCAGAAAGCCAGTTTTCTGGGCAGGACAATTAACTTAATAGCCCTATATTGGCCTCATCAAATCTGGTTCCATTTTCTGAAGCTTCACCTAGTAGAAGAGTCTTGGATCCTGGACCCAATGCCGGATCTTTTGACCCACACATCAGGAGCTCTTCACCCTTCACTTCAGTCCATCAAGCTGACAGCTTGGTTGCTCCAATTCCCAGAATAGCCAGGTTCCAAAATTTATCAGAAGAAGCTCAACATATTCTTTTGTCCTCACATAAGTCTTCAACCAGGAAACTATATCTTAGTAAGTGGAAAAGATTTTCCATCTGGGTTCAGTAGAATAACATTGACCCTTTTCTAGCCTCCATATCGGATATCTTAGAATTTCTGACCAAACTGTTCAACGAAGGAGCTGCAGCAGCAACCATTCGGGTACAACTGGCTGCTATATCTAATTTCAATATAGGTGAATCTGGAAATGGTATTATGTCCAACAAGTTGGTGAAGGCCTTTTTGAAGGGTACGATGCACCTAAAACCACTGATCAGATCTCCTACCGCTCCATGGAATTTGAATCTAGTCCTATCCAAGATTATTCTCCCGCCATTTGAACCATCTTCTTCTTGTGAGCTGAAACATCTTTCTTGGAAGACCATTTTCTTGGTGGCCATAACATCAGCACGCAGAATTTCGGAGTTGCAAGCCCTTTCAGTTAAGCACCTATACTTGATATTCCAGAAAGATAAGGTTTCCCTCAGGATGAACCTGTCGTTCTTACCCAAAATTTGTTCTGAATTCACCCTTAATCAGGCAATTGAATTACCTGTTTTCTTTCCCAATCAGTCTAATCAGTTGGAATATATGCTTCACAAACTTGACGTCCATAGAAAACTTTGTTTCTATTTGGACAGGACAAAAGACCATAGAAGAGCTGATCAGCTGTTTGTCTCCTTCTCAGATTCCAAAAAAGGTTCTTGGTCCTTGTCTACCTCATGGTATATAAAGGATGTGCAATCAGAAAGCCATTTAGATAAGGTAGATTTAGATACTGATTGCATATCCTTTATATACCATGAGGCAGACATTTCTTTAGATGACAAAGTCAAGGCTCATTCAACCAGAGCTGTTTCTACTTCCATAGCCTTCTTGGCCAGACTGCCCATTGATTCTATTTGTGCAGCTGCCACATGGTCAAAGCCACATACCTTTATATCTCACTACAAGGTAGACAAGGCTTTTAGGGACATAGCTTCATTTGGGTCTGCTGTCCTTAGACAGGTACTCCCATGAGCCACCCAAGTTTATGGTGCTGGGGACGCTACCCACCAGTAAGAATGAAGGCGAGATTGAACAACTTCACATAAAGAAGTTATGTACTTACCATAACATTCCATGTGAGTTGTTCTTCTCGCCTTCATTCTTACGACCCCCCCCACCTACCACCATCCAATATCTGGAAGTTCAAGAGGCTCTATGCTGGTTTTGGTTCTTCTGAGGAGTTTCTTCTCACTAGTTGTCTCTATGACTTCCTTGAAATCTGAGGTAGGTTTAACATTAGTTGGCAGCAAACAAGATCTGGGGAAGGTAGAGGTGCATTGTGGGATAGGGGTTTCAGCCTCGAGCTGTTAGAGACCTCAAGCTTTGCAATTTGGCTGGCTCTGAACCCATCAGTAAGAATGAAGGCAAGAAGAACAACTCACATGGAATGTTATGGTAAGTACATAACTTCTTTTTTCATTATCCTTGCAGCATCTGAAACATTATTAGTACTGCAATCTCACACAAGTGACATCTGCTGATTGCAGTCCATAACAGGGTCAGCCTCCCCCATCACTCTGTTCTAGTTATAGCTCTGTCCATCAGTAGCAGGAGCACACTGGGGAAGTGTTGAAGTATATAGCAGACTTGTCCAGCTTGTACTGCATAACTCATGAAGATGCTGTGTGCACTAAGCTGGAGAAAGGTCACCAAATTATGTTTAGGCACACCTGTGAGAAAGTCATTTTTCTGAAATATTGGAAGGGGGCAGTTCAAAATATGGAGATTTGATCTTGAATACAAATGAGTGCTGGCTGAGCAGAGATACCATGTTTTGGCATTTCCTTCCTCTTTTTGTGCACTAGCAATTAACTTTTTAGCTCAGATTTCTGTTGTACATCATGAACTAGATGATGCGGTATGGTTATCTGATACATCTTTTCTAACAGGTGTCACATACTTTCTTATTGAATTCATTGAATCCCTTCAGGGAAGACATTGCTCTCAGCCTAATCAAAGTTTTTTTGGTATTTTGCCTCTGCTGACAGGTGTTTATCAGTCCCCTCCCAGTCACTCAGCCTATTCATTTCCCCATCAATGGAAGGTAAAGACTGGCTAGGTGGGTATATCATTTAGGAAGCCATCAGTGGTGGTTTAATTTTTTGCACTTTGGATCCATAACCCTACTGCTTATGTCCTGTACTCTGTGTAATGGGAGTGCTGGTGAGATGTGTCACTCACTTCTATGAGTGATGTAAGCCCTCAGGGTTCTTCTGCTATCTTTGAAGCAAGCACTTCAGTGTGATTTCTGATTTTAATTGAGGATTCTACCATGAGAATGAGAACTTGGCCATGTACCATACCCTCTACCACTAAAGAGATGTGAACCAGAAAATCCACGTCACTCGTCCCTTTACACATACTGGCTTCAACAGATGCTCAAGACTCTATTTCAGCTTAGGTCACCAGTGCTTTAGTCAGGTCTTTATCCGTTTATGCTATTTGAGTTTGTACCTAACCTCAGAAAATTCACGTTAAAACTGCAATTTATCTTCATTAGGCTTAAGTCATGTAATTTTGCATGCTTTACCAGACTGCGTGAGACATTTCTCAAGTACTTAGATAAATTCCTCACCCCAAAAAATTGCAAAAAAAAAATCAAACAAGCAAAACAATCCATACTTCGAGACAAAGTTAATGTTAATGGCATCATAGCCTAAACAGTTCTGGACAGTGTTTTAAAATAAAGGCTATTTTGACAATAAAAAATTCCAGAATAGAATACCTTCATGTATTAGGAATGCCTTCTGTCTACAGGAATGCAAAACTCAGTAGTACTGCAACAATCCTCACAGCATCATCTAACAACTAAACCCCTGTCATATGCGCTATATAAAGTCAAATCCAACTGTGTCCCTCTATCCAAAGTTTCTCCCCATTCTGTTTTAGGCACTCACTCCAAGAACAGTAAAGAAACTCTTTAAAAAGCTAGATACAAAAGCTAACCCTAACCAGTACAGTATTCACCCCCTTCTTTCACATTGCTGTGTGTTCATTAGCTAAATTCCCCTGACCATACTGATGGTGCATGCCTCAAGATGGCACCCATCATGGCTGACATCTCTGCATTCTCCTCCTGCAAGTGTTTTTGTTTGTTTGTTTTTGTGAAGGTTTTTAAGTTTTTAGATATGCAAACTTCATCTGCACTGATTATATATGATAAAGAAATGCTATTAGAGATCAGCAATCAGTTTTGTGATACTATTCTTTGCTTATCAGATCGGGAATATCTCCTCAGAAATGCCTGCAGACAAGGCCCACAAACAGGGGAGTCAGGTGATGAAATCAGCTGGAGGAAGGAGTGTCTCAAGTGGAAGCATAGCAGGACAGGAACGAGAGGCAGGAGAGGTAGGTTAAATGTGAAATTAAAGGCTAGGGCCAGCAGACCACCACTTCCAAGTCTGCTGCTTGCTAATGTTCAATCTGTTGAGAACAAAATGGATGATCTTAGAACTAGAATTGTGACCCAGAGAGAAATGAGAGATTGCTGTGTACTGATCTTTAATGAAATTAAGTTATCAGATAATACTCCTGAGTCAGTTGTCTAGTTGCATACTCACTCTGTCCATCACAAGGATGACATGGAGGCATTGGGTAAAATCAAAGGTGGAGGTACTTGCATCTATATTAATAATACATGATGTTCAGATGTGCAGATTGTTAGCAAATAGTGCTTATGTACCAATACACTTGCCTAGCATTTCCTGGAATTCATTATTCCAGTGCTGGAATTCATTAATTCCAATGCCCTGGACCAGCTCGTTCCTACCCCCCCCCCCCCCCCAGAGGTAGCAACATCCTTTGACTGGTCATTACTAACATGGGCAACCATTGCTCTACACCAATAGTCAACTCCTCCCTGGTTAGATCAGACTACAAACTAATCACCTTGGAAATACACATCCATACCCCCCCCCCCGCAAGGGTAACCACCATGAAAAAATTCTCCAAAGCTAACTTTGGGCTCCTAAAAACAGAGGTGGCTAACTTCACGGCACCCATGCAAATGGAGAATAGTTGCATGGCCGCCGAATCATACACCAATGCACTATACAAACACACAAATGCATGGATCTCGCCATACCCAATAGAACCAAGATGCTCTCCTCCAAAAAAAAGAAAGCTAATCTGGTGGCTCACTGCCATAAACAAACTCTACAACAGAAGGAGGAAACTGATGAAGACTAAGGTAAAGTCCCAAGACTGGAAAAACTCCCTTATCAGCTTCAACAAAAAGTTGAGATCCCTCATCAAATCCTCTAAAGCTAGCTATGAAAACAGGATTGCAGCAGATAGTAAAGACAACCACAAGGCCTTCTATAGTTATGTAAAGAATCATCACGGCAATACCCAGATTTGCTCTGAGCTACTGCACAATGGTACCTCCTATACTGAGCCAACAGATATTGCCAATATACTGTCCAACAGATTCAGTGCCAACTTTACCCCTCCCCCAAAGGACCAATCACAATACCAGTAGATTGGCAGGCACCAAGTATTACTGCTGTACAGGTTAAAACAGCACTGTCCAAGGCCAAGAATACAGCTTCTATGGGACCTGGCAATAACCCTGGCTGTGTTCTACATGAATTACAGTGTGAAGTGGCATCTCACTGGTGTGCCCTGTTCAACCACAGCCTCACCTCAGGCTTTGTCCCTACCGAATGGGGCACTGCTACAGTCATCCTGCTCCACAAAGGAGGAGTGATTATAGACCCTGGGAACTATTGCCCCATTAGCCTGATGAGTCTGATATGCAAAGCTATGGAACGCATCATCATGGACCTAATAAACAAGGATATAGGGAATCTCCAAACTCTGGATCCCACACAATTTGGTTTTGTGAAGGGTAGATCATGCCTGTTCAACCTGGTCAACTTCTTTGAGTCAGTCACCAGAGCTGTGGATGAAGGCAAGGTGGTTCATACAACCTACCTTGATCTGGCCAAGGCCTTTGATACCATTCCCCACTCAGGAATCATAGAAAAACTCACTAAGCTAGGCATCAACCTGTATATCACTAGGTGGGTTGCAAACTGGCTCACAGATAGAATCCACAGTGTGAAGGTAGCTGACTCCAAGTCAGACTGCCGACCAGTCACAAGTGGAGTCCCACAGGGTTTGATCCTGGGTCCTCTCCTGTTTGGTATCTACTTCTCTGAAGTCCAGGCCATCACGAAGAGACTCTGGCTGACAAAGTTCACAGATGATTGCAAGTTGGGAGCTATTATTAATTCCCCAAGTGATGTTGACATCCTACAGAAAGGCCTCACTGAGACCAACGACTGGTGTCAGAACCATGGCTTTAAGCTCAACGCCAGAAAATGTGTCATCATCCCCTTTGGGAAAAACCTGGTTTCCATGAATTACCACACTGATGGTAGTCCAGTGAACACAGAAGGTATTATAAGAGATCTGGGAACCCAGGTTCACAGCGACCTCTCTTTTGACCACCACATTGTCACTGTGGTCAGAAAGACCTTCTATGTGGCACATCTCATTACTAAGGGCTTTGCATCCAGGAAGAAAGAGGTCATTGTCTCCCTCTGCTCTTCCCTCATTAGGCTAATCATTGAGTAGAATGCCCATTTGGCATGTACCTCACTAGACACCTGCAAACAACTGGAGAAGCCGCAAAAGTACCTCACAAAGAGGATCCTAAGCCTTTAACACTTGTCCTATATGGACAGACTCAAAAAACTCCAACTATTCTCTGTCTCATACTGCCTACTTAGAGGCGATCTCTGCTTGACTTACAAAGCCATATCTGACCCAGCTCTGTTAGAAATACTACATCTAAAGAAATCCCAAAACTTCCACACCACATGCTCCAGAGACCTCTACCTCATTACTACAATCAACAGAACATGTTGGAGTGACAGGTTCATAACCCAGAGACTGCCCTCACTATGGAATAGACTTCCCATACATGTCAAACAGAGCACCTCACTGGCCCTCTTCAAAAGAAATCTTGATGAGTGGATGGGAAATAAAAAAATCACCCCTGGGGATCACTCCAGTAGCTCTACTCAACAGATGCACTGGGAACTAAGGTCTGGTGGCACAATGCCAGGGTAATCCTATGGGCCAGGCTTGTAAAGGCTCCAGGGCCATTAGCCTAGTACACACCTATGAACCTATAATGCTGAAATGCAGACCCTTCTATCTACCGAGAGTTTACAGCTGTGTTTATCTTAGCTGTTTATATTCCTCCACAAGCAAATTGTTTGGCTGCATTGGGGACATTGTATGAGACTATAAATGCACAAGAAAATAAACATCCTGAGGCAGTGTTAATAGTGGCTGGTGACTTTAATCATTGCCACGTACAGTCTGTGATGCCAGCATACTAGTAATATGTTACCTTCCCTACATGGGTGAAAAATATACTGAATCATGTGTACAGCAATATGAAGGGGGCATACAAGGCTGTATCTCACCCTCATTTTGGTCAATCTGATCATATTTCTATACCTGGCATACAGACAGCTCCTCAAACAAGCTTCCATTGTAAGGAAAAATGTTAAGGTGTGGACAGAGGAATCTGAACAGGAGCTTCAGGATTGTTTTCAGTGCACTTAATGGGATGTTTTTAAGGCAGCTGCTGTGGATGAGGATGGTATTGTTTATCTGGAGGAACACAAATCAGTAGTTTCCAACTACATAAGTACTTGCAGTGACCTCACTATTCCTCATAAAGCCATTGGATATATCCAAATAATATACCATGAATTAACTCAGAGGTTCGCTCTGCCCTTCATGCCTGCTCCAAGCCATATGCATCAGGCAATATCAGTGAATATAAAAAAAATCTAGATATGACTTACACTGAGCTATGAGAGCAGCAAAGGAGAATTACAGTCATAAGCTGGAAGGCTATTATTTGACTGTTAATACAAGGTGTATTTAGCAAGGCCTGGAAAAACATCATAAGCTACAGAGACAAAGGCAGTGGGATGACTACTATTATCTAGTTTGCACTGGACAATTTCAATAAATTTTTATGCCAGTTTTGAGTTCCAAAACACGAGTCAAAGGGTACCACCATAAGAGACAGGAACAGACAGGAAGAACCATCACCTTTCACAATATCACCAGCACATGTGGCAAAGTCCTTGAGGAGGATAAATTCCCAGAAGACAGCCGGTCCAGATAATATTGCTGGAAGGACACTCAATACCTGTGCTTCAATGATTGCTGATGTTCTGGTTGATATATTCAATCTCTCCCTTGCCCAAGCTACAATTCCCAATTGTTATAAGGCAACCACTATTATTTCAGTGCTGAAAAAGGACAACTGACTGAAAGATTACCGGCCAGTTGCATTGACTCTCATAGTAATGAAATGTTTTGAGAGAAACATTGTGAGTCATATTTATTCAGTTATACCTGATACAATGGATCCTCTGCAGTTTGCTTACAGACCGAATAGGTCAACAGAGAATGCAGTCAGTACAACATTGCATACAGAGCTTACTCATTTGGAGAAATGTCATTTATTCACTATAGTTCAGCCTTCAATAAGGTGACACCAATGGAGCTCATTAATAAGCTGCCCATACTTGGTTTGCCACTGACTCTTTGCAATTGAGTCTTGGATTTTTTTAACAGGCAGACCACAGTCAGTCAGGCAATATCATCTCTAAAATAACAATAATAAATACAGGAACTCCACAGTGCGCTGAGTCCAGGGTTGTACACCCTCTTCACTTATGACTGTGTTGCTTCTCAACATGACACTAGTATTGTCAAATTTGTGGATGATACAACGATCATTGATCTGATCTCCAGGGGTGATGAATCAGTGTAGAGGAGGGAAGTGGAGCACCTAGTGAAGTTGTGTCAGAGCAGTAATCTCTCTGTCTCTCTCCTAATACCAGCAAAATGAAAGAGATAATCTTTGCTACACAGAGGAATAGAGGGCAGCACTTACCATTAAATATCGGTGAGTCTGATGTGGAAAGAGTGGCTACATTCAAATTCCACTGTATTAACATTTCTGAAGACCTTACTTGGGCTTATAACATCACAGACCTAGTAGGGAAAGGCCAGCAAAGACTGTATTTTCTGAGAAGGCTGAGGAAATTTGGTATGCCCAATACCATCCTCAGCAACTTCTACACATGTAAAATTGAGAGCATTTTCTGTCACTCTATTACAGTATGGTTCTCGAATAGTACAATACAGGATCACAAGGCTCTGCAGCGAGTAATAAAAACTGCGCAAAACATCTTTTGAGTAACACTCCCTGCATTGGAGGAGATCTGCATCAAAAGTATTTTGAGGAGGGCTCAAAACATTATCATGGATACTACCCACCCACAACACAAACTGTTTATGATGCTACCATCAAGGAGGTGCATGGTGGCCTGAACAACCAGGATGAAAACAGTTGTATACCTCAAGCTATTAGACTGTTAAATAAAACTCACATACTACCTCTCCCTCCAGTATTGTAGGTTGGTTCACAATTGGAGGGAAACAAGCTTTTTTGTACCAATGCACTCTTTTGCAGTTATATATATTTACTGATATTGATATTTATATTATTGCCTATTTGTTGTGTTAGATTACTTCTTGTTAATTCTCGTGTTTTTATATGTTGCTGGAGGATTTGAGGAATAAGAATTTCATTGTACTTTGTGTCGCTGTCTCTAGTACATATGACAATAAAGTTGAATTGAATTGAACTGACCACTAGCATAGCCTCTCCTCAGCTTAAACATTCCCTGATCATCTCCATCCCAAAGAAGTCACCTCCTTCTGCAATGCAGGAATTTATATCTGTGTTGCAGCTGATGGTGCAGCGGTGAGATTGACATAACTGAAACAAAGTCACGTGGCTTAAAACACAATGTATCTGTTTGCATAATCACAATTCATGAACTGGTTATCCTAGTCACAGTGATGACTCTAATCTGCGGAGGACTTTTGATGCACACAATGAATTTAATTAAGTATATTTCTTTAAAGTATAGTTTCTCATTTAACTAGATGATACTGGAATATATTCTGTCATGGAAAGGGTGGTAGTGCACTTGACATGAGTGTTACATTATATGAATACTTCTTGTCTATTGTAATTATGAAAAGGAGCATCAGTGTACCACATCAGAAAAAAGATGTAGTGCTACTTGTTATACATAAGCAGTGGCAAAGAGCTGTATGAAGTGTTTAAATGGACTAGTCACTAACCACATAAAATAGGATTGCAACACATAAGCTACAACCTGTTGAAAGCTCCACCTTCTCCGACAGTTTAACTCAACTCTTAGGTTGCTTTTCTCCCTATAATATGTTTCCAGTACTGTGTAGGTATCTGAAATCTGCTTGTACTTTATAACACTTTGATTTCCTCACTTTAGAATCAAAAGAAGGGAAAGAGCACCCACTTTTTTTAAAGCTTAACTTCTCACATAAGATGCAGAGGAATTTGTCTACACCTACATGACATACCACAGACACAGAGAAATTTGTAGTCAGGTACTGCTGACAATATTAAACAGGTTAGTCCTGCTGATGTCAAGAGCTCAGTCTGCTGTAAACAAGACAGAGAGGTATGAAACTGTTTACCATTGACTTTATTGCAGAGAGAAATAGAACTTACTCTGATTTCACAGCTGCTTCCAATGTAGCTGTCACTCATTCGTCTCTAATATATAAAACAAGACAGCTTGGGGCTTCGTTCAGATGTTTTAATACATACAAACACATCAAGATGGATAGCAGCATCTTTAAATTTGAACACACTAGTTAACAAACAGAGCTTACATACATAGATGCTTCCATCTCAACAGCTAACTACAAAATGGCAGTCAGGCTCGCACGTGTTCAGTACTTATACACTTGTGCAAGCCCTTGGATAGCTTCTTAAAGGTATATACACACATATTTATCTACATCCTCCCTCTTAAAAAGATTGCCCTTTATGCAAAACAATTTTACAGCTAGACATACATTAGTATATACAATGGAAACAAAACACAATGTTCATGTCCAAGTTGCTTCATACCTGCTACAGGGTTTAGAGATTCGACCATATCTCGTAACATAACAGTTGGTACCAAATTTAGCAACAGGGACAGTCTGCAGTGCACAACTCGAATCTCTGAGCAGGTGAACCAAGATCTTTATCATAAAGAATATTTCTGAGATTCAAGAGATTTAGGAAAACATAACTATTGTCTCGTTTTGGCTTCTCTAGTAACTGCTTTGCACATTTAACTGTACGTTCTGCCAAACCATTTGACTGCGGGTACTCTGAACTACTTGTGACATGAGTAAAGTCCCATTCTTCAGCAAATCTTGTGAACTGTTGGCTTGTAAACTGTGTGCCATTGTCAGAAATAACTTTGTATGGACTTCCATGAATAGCAAAATGGTGCTTTATCTTAGTAATGACAGAACTGGATGCTAGGTTAGGAAGTTGGTCAATCTCAAACCAATTGAAGTAAGAGTCTACTAATACCAAATAATGTTGACCATTCCACTCGAAGATATCAATGGCTCCTGTCAGCCAAGGTAGGTCTGGAATCTGGTTAAGCTGAACTGGTTCCTTCTGTTGCTGAGGCTTTGTACTATTACACACTGGACATGATAAAAGTGCACTCTCAATGTCTTGTGACATAGAAGCCCAAAAATACTAGTTCTCTAATCCCTCTTTTAGTAGATTCAGTTCCTGGTAACCATAATGCAAAATAGTAATGTACTCTGGTTGCAAGGACTTTGGAACAATTACATTCGGACATTTTATAATGATACCTTTGTCAGCCAAAATCTCATCTCTGTACAGAACACTGCACTTCTTGAGGTAAACTAGACTGCTTTGATGGCCATCCATGATTGATAAAGTGGTTGAGCCTCAGTAAAACTAGATCTGTACCTGTGTGATCTCTCAGCTCATCAAGACTTGTGGAAGAAAAAATTCTCACTTTCATTACTTCAGAATCAAGACTCTCATTCTCATGCTGTTTTGTAGTGTTTCTGGGCCATATGGATAATGTATAAGCAAGATAAAGAAGTTTGCCTTTCTTGTAGACAAGATTGAAATTGTACTTTTGCAATCTCAGCATCAAACATTGCAGTATGACTGGGGCTGAATGCATTGGCTTTCTCAGGAGTGTGACTAATGGTTGGTGGTCTGTTTTGATCTGGATAGGTCTACCATAAACATAATCATGGAACTCCGAACATGCAAACACTATTGCCAAAAGCTCTTTCTTGATCTGGGTATATTGCATTTCAGTTTAAGTAAGAGTTCTCAGTGCATAGGTAACAGGTTGATCCTCTTATAGAATGACTGCACCAAGTCCAAATTTTGAAGCATCACAGGAAAGTATAACTGGTTTGTGAACATCATAGTATCTGAGCGTAGGTGGACTCGCAATTCTCTGTTTCAAGACATCAACTGCTCATTGGTGTTGTTCTAACCAGGATACATCTTTGTGTGTCAGCTCTCTGAGTGGTGCTGATAATCAGCTAAAGTCTGGAATGAGCTTGCCTAGGTAGTTGACCATGCCAAGAAACTGTTGCAGGGATTGAACATTGTATGGAGCTGAAATCTCAAGAATGGCTGTTTGCTTTGAAGGGTCTGGTCGTAAGCCTGTACTTGTAAATAAGTGACCAACATAAGTAAATTCTTGTAGGCTGAATTTGCATTTGTGTGGGTTGAGCTTAAGAGTCACTTGATGTGATCTTTCTAGAACTTTTCTGAGGTTTATGTCATGCTCAGCTTCATCATGACCTCCTATTAGTATGTCACAAGGATGGCCAGAAATTTTTTTTGCTCCATTGCAAGCTGGAAGACTTCACTTGCAGAATTTATCCTAAATGGCATTCTCAAAAATCTGTACCTGACAAACAGAGTACTGAAAGTAGTGAGCAATGAGGATTTTTGTCAAGCTGAATTTGCCAAAATGAACTCTTTGTATGTATCTAAGACAGAAAAAATAATGGCATTTGGCATTAAGGCTGTGACTTCTTCAACTGTGCGCATTGGATGATGAGGTCTTTTTAGTGCTTTGTTCAAATCTCATGGAGCAATACATTTTCTCATGTAATCTGAGCTTTTTTTATAAGCTACCACCATGGAAGATACCCATTCAGTTGGAGTTTCAGCTGGACAAATCACGCCTTGTTGCACCATTTTATCTAACTCAGCTTTTACTCTGTCCTGCATGGCTATTGAAACTTTATATGCTGGCCTGATAACTGGACTGACGTGTGGAACTAACTTCATGGAATACATAACTGGAAGTTTGCCTAGTTTGTCTTGGTAAAGATCAGCATAGGTAGAAAAAAATGTGCAGGGCAAAATTAGAGTAGTGGTCTTTTAAACTAACTTGATGGACTTCCTTATTAAATGAAAGCAGTCCCATTTTCAAACTGTTTCTGAGCCCTAATAATGACTGGATGTGCCTCTTGACCAGATAAAATAATAAGTCATATATTCTTCCATGCTACTGGAAGTAACATGAAAGCACTACTGAACCTTCGGTTTGAATTTGTTCATCTCCATAAGCAACAAGCGTCACACACTTTGCCAAATCAAGCCTTTCACTGTTGCACACTCTCGCTGAGGACTAGAGTCAGCCAATAATGCCATTCATAAGAGGTTCATACTTCTCTTATTGTTCAGAAAATGCATGTCAATGCAAAGCTGCTGTTGTATTTAAAACTTCAAGTGAAGTAGCATAATATTTAAACATTGTCCCTGATTTTGGCCCTTTGTCCACCATTATTTTTGGTTATGTAGGTGATTCTTTTTTTAAACAAGAAACATCTTTATTAAATTATCACTTGTGACATAGATAATCAGACATTTATATAAATGAAAAACTATATTGACATATTTTTAGTTGCAAATATTATACATCACTTATAATCTATCCAACCATTGTCAGTCAAGCATTACATATTTCATTCAAATCCTGCCTTTTTAAACCCCATTCTTCCTCCAAAACATTATTCTGAGTGCATTGTTCCCACAATTCCCATTTTTTCTATGTAATTTGTTCCTACCCTTTTCTAAAGATCCCATTACAGTTGTTTTATCTGTGTTACTGTATTCATTACTTGTATTACAGTTGGTTTAGACTTTGATTTCCATTTCTAGTAGTTGCTTTTTTGGCATCCACCAAAATTATACCCAGCAAGGCCTTACAATGTCTAGGCAATTCCAATTCTATATCATAGCTCAAAAATCATTTACTTAGTTATACCAATTTGCTCACCCAGTATTTCTGGTAGAGTAGTCTACAGGGAAGTTTTAAATGCTACCAGCTTATTGCACTCCCAGAAAACATGTTCCCAGTTACTTCTTTCTTCCCCATCATACCTCCAAGATTTGTAATCTACCTGAGGACAAATTCTTTGGAGTCCACTTGGGGTATAAAAATACCAATGCAAACAATTCTAAGCAAAGATTCTAAATGTTCTAGACTCTGTTGCATACTTGTATCCCCTGATTGTTTCTTTGTAAATTGCGGATGCAGTCTGTCTTCCCAATCCTTTCTAATCTCCCATGATTGATTCTTATAGTTTTTTTGCATTCTTTTATATGCCCTAGTAATTATCCATTTTTGACAGCAGCTTCTGTTCTAGATTCTACTAAAAAATTCTACCAGTGCTGGTCTTTCAATTAGGATCCCATGTTTTCTTTCTTTTTGCCTATACTCTGATATCAGTCCTCAATATGGTAGGCAATCTTTAGCCTGTAGTCCAAATGAATTATTAGACTTTTCCCATTCTATTACCACTCCCTCTCTAATTATTTGCTCCCAATACTTTGGTTCCTTTTCCAGTTTTCTCCAGTAAATTTCAGCCCCCTTTATGCCTATTGTCTGTATCCCTAATTGCAGTTATCCCTATTGGTAGAACCTCCTTTCTCCATCCAGTTGTTGGCTTACTTCTTAAAATACGTTCTGTTACTTTATGAATATAATATTCTGTATGGTTATTGTTATTTTCTTTAAGGATCTGCATCCAAAATCCCAGTATCTCCTTGTTTCTTGAGCTTTCCCCAATTCATCATCTTCCCTTTTCACTTTGAATTATAGATTTCTGCTTATGCTATGTACAACTATGTAGCTCTGCAATACCACATTCAAATCAGGTAATCACAAACCACTTTGTTCTAATGGAAGGATCAGCTTATCCTGCTTAAGTATTGCTGTCTTCCCTTCCCAGATAAACTCCTTCAACTCTTTATTAATTGCTATCCACAACTTCTCCTCTGGTTGATAAAAATGTCTGAACTGTGTATAAAACTAAAGGGACTAAAAACTTTTTCACTGCTTGTTTCCTGCTATCCATATCCATAAACCAAGCTTCCAATTTTTCAGTTTTTGTACTATTTTTGTTTAGTCTCTTGCCATATATCCTTAGCTGCCATAACATAATCCTTTTTAATCCATACTCTTAAGTACTTCATTTTAGCATTCTATCAATTTTGGCATCAACTTTGCCATTTTTTAGCCATTATACACATAAACATTTTATAATCAGGATTTAGAATTGAAATGGGCCTATATGAAGGTGGATTTGTATGGGTCTTTACCATTTTTAGGTATTACTGCCATGATCTCTTTCTTCCAGGATGATGGTGCTTCTCCAGCTTTTAAAATACTGTTAAACAGAACCTTTCAGATCTTTATCAGTTCCTTCCCTCCTAGCTTTTGAACTTCCACAGGAATATCATCCATTCCTGTGGACTTTCCTGTAGACTTTTATCTAATTTATCATCTCCTCCTATACCAACTGTTAGTAACTGAGCCTCATCTACCACTAACCTTGTCATTTTTAATTTTTCCATAAACATTTCCATTTGTATCTTTTTTTGATTTCCATATTTCTCTGCTTCACACAGATTTTCATAAAATGTTCATAATATTTCTAGTACCTCTATAAGATCTCTGGTTATCTTCCTTTTTATAGGCTCCCTAAGCTTGGTGACAACACTTTCTACTTTTTGTTGTCTAAGTCATTGTGCTAAAAGTTTTTGTGCCCTGGAATTATTTTCAAAAAAACAGTTGCTTAACAACAATCTTTCTAAACTCATGCATATTATTGAGGTAACCCCTTATTTTCTGTTTAGTACTCTGCAATTGCTCTTCTTCTTGTTCTGTAAGATCCCCCCTATACTGCAATATTTTAACCTTTGTCTGTGCCTCTAAGTAATTCTTGTTACTGATTAACCATTATTTCTACCATATTTTTAAGTTGATCCCACTCCCTAGTTATATTTTCAGAAGAAAATTCTATTTTCACTAATAACTCCTGAATAATTTCCACTACCCAATTCCTTAAATTCCTCTCTTTTAAACAGATAAATTGGAAGCATGAATGTCACATTTTTATATAATTACCCTGCATTTTTATTTTACTTATTATTGGTGCATGATCTGAAAAAGTTATTGGAGGCATATCACAACTTTCAATTAAATGTACATGCTCCTGTGAAATATAATTTCTGCCCAGTTTTTGTACATTGGGGAATAATATGTAAATTCACTTCTAACGCTACTACTGAATTAACATCTCCCATACCAAATATTTTCATAAATGTCTCAAAAATCTACTCTCTTTTGCTATATTTTCCTTTCTTGCCCCCCCATATACAGCCTCAGTGCTGCAAATCAAATTCCAGTCCCCACCTATAAGTGACATTCCCTACTGAAGGCTGATTATTTCATTCAGAAATTTCTTAAGCTCTATTACAGCAGTTTTAGGTGGAATATAAATATATGCCAATGTAATCCTCCTCCCTTGCTAGTAGCCCCTTAGTACTACAAATCTACCATTATTATCTTTTTTTAAAACTCTTCTATCACTATTTGAACTCCTCATGTAATTAATATAAGTACTCCCCTTTTCCTTTGTCCAGATATTCCACTGAATAACCATCCTGAAATTCTTTCTTTATAAAATGTACATGCTCAGTTGTTTTCAAATATGTCTCCTGTAGCATAACTATTTGCACTCTACATTTTAATATAGTTTGCTACTCTTTCTTTTTGTATATATTGGTGGTACTATTTACATTAAAATATAATATGGAAAGCATTATCATTATGTTAAGAAGTTATTATTCCCACCTGTTATGTGTAACAGATTTTTCTAAATGTCTAGTTTCAGCTTTTGTGTTACATACATATACTAATGTTTGGCAGGATGATCTTTTATACAGTTGTTTCTTGTCATATCCATTTGAACCTATGCCACATCCTACAAAACTTTTTGTTTTAATGAAAACTCTTAAGACAAAATAAAAATCCCCAGAACATTCCTAAATCATATTAATAACAAAACACAAAATGTTGTACATCTTCAAATAATGAAGTTAAACTATCCTAATAGGAACAATTGTTCCAGACTGACAGCTGCACTCACAAGCTTGAATTAACCTATAACGAAGATTATCCATGCTAAGATACAAGACACAACCTGTGTTTCTACTTCCACTAAGTGTTGTCTGTTTTTGTCTTATTTTTATTCCTCTCTCACACTACAAAAACACTTGAATGCTTTCAGAAAACATTATCTCCTAGCTATTGATAGAAAGAAGTATTTTGTTTTTATTGCCTCATATCAGGTTGTCTCCATAGAGACTTGAGAACCAGATATAGTGTTTCCTCTACTCCAAGCCCTCATTTATTTGCTAGAGGAAAACTTTTTATTATATCCAATGCACTTTTATTTATTTGCTTCCCCTTAAAACTTGTTATTAGATTAAGTTAAGTGCCTTAATCTAGTCTTTCCCCTAATCAAAAGTAAGAAAAAGCATGTGTTTTTTTTGTAAAATGCTCCTTTGTGCAGACTTTTCTTCTCTTTTTACATTGCAGTGCCTACATTTCCTAAAACTGAAAAAGGAAAAAGAAAGAAGGGGAAACAGGGGCACCTGTTTACTTTAGTATCCCTATTATACACAAAAATAACCAAGAAAGCTTTACTATATAGCATGCAGTTTATGTCATGCGTTATAAAAATACTACTGTTAAGAGCAAAATTTTGTTTTACTTACAGTTAACTTTTTCCATCCTCTTCCCCTCCCATATACATTGATGACATGAAGTAGGGCATATGCTTTGGAGTCCCCTTCAAGTCTAACAAAGTAAAAGAAGTCCAATATTTCCAGGTTTTCTTGTTTCATCACATTTCACAAATATATTCTCATTTTAATAAACTCAATTTTTGTATTATCTTTTGTTTAATCCTTTCCCACATATCCTTAGCTGCCATAACTGAAGCTTTTTTAATCTGTACTCCTAAATACTTCATTTTATCTTGTCCCCAAAATTATGGATATTGCTGAAACAATTCATGTGTGGGTACATACTTTACAGCTATAGCCTTTGTTTTATCTTCATTAATTTTATATCCCAAAAATCTTGAAACTGTCTCAAAACATTCCACAATACTGAGATGTCCTTTGCTGGTATATAAGGCACAAAATAATATTGCCTGCAAATAAAAACAGGTTTTCTTGATTACCCTACCAGTTATATCCCTGAATTTCTGAATCTCTTATTTTCTTTGGCAATGGCTCTAAATAAAAAAAACAAATAAGAAAGGGGAAAGAAGACACCCTTGCCTGTTTCCTCTGTTCAGTCACAAAACCCTCCCACATTAATTCTTGCCTCCAGTCCCTGTCATATTCTCCAAGTTAACCTTATTATTGTATCAGGGAATGAAAATGTTTCCATTGACCTATTCATAAAATCCCAGCTTACGCTTCTAAATGCATTAAGACCCGCCAACAACAGCATTATTTTCTTATATTCTGCTTCCCCCTGGATCATCATTGTTCTGTTAATGTTGTCAAATATTTGCCTCCTCTCCACAAAACCATATTGAGCCATCATGACAAATCTTGATGATTGGATGGGAAATAGGAAATTCACCCCGGGGATCACCTCTGTGGCTCTGCTCAACGGTGGCACAGGAAAATCATTTTCTTGGGTGGCACAAGCCAGGGTACCTTTTTGGCTGGGCTTGTATAGGCCCCAGGGTCAATAGCCTAGTACCTACCTATGAACCTATTAACACTTTTGGTAACACCTTTCCCATTCTTTTAGTTATTATAGGCATGAACACTTTATAATCTTGTTTTAAAATTGAAATAGGCCTATATAAAGCCGGATCTGATGAGTTTTTACCATCTGTACATTATACAGCCCCCACAGCTTCCTTTCAGGATGTTGGTACTGCCTTTCATTTTAAAATACTGTTAAAACTTTCCAGATTTGTATAATTTTCTTCCCTCCTAGCTTCCAAACTTCCACAGTAATACAATTATTCCTGGAGACTTTCCTGAAGATTGATTATACGTCAATGCTTTTATCTCATCTTCTGTCTTAAATGTTAATCATAAAACCTCAGTTACCTCTAACCATAGCATACTTAAGTCTTTCATAAGTATTTCTATTTGTGCTTTTTCTTGATTTCCACATTGCTCTGCTTTATATAAATTTTCAGACAATTTCTGAATCTCTCTAATACCTCTACAGGATCTCTGGTTATTTTTCTTGTTATGGGTCCTTACATTTGGCAACAACCCTTTCTACTTTCTGTTGCATAAATCATTGTGCTAAAAGATTTTGTGCTCTGGAGTTATCAAAAACAATTGCTTAACAGCAGTCTTTCTAAATTCATGCATATTATCCATATACGCCTTATTTTCTCTTTAGCACTCTGCAGTTGCACTCTTTTTTTGTGTGAGATTCCCCTATTCACAATTATTTAACCTTTGTCATACCCTCTATGTAATTATGTTACTTCATAACCATATTTCATTTTTTTCTATTCCTACCCTATTTTAAACTCCACTTTCATTTTATCCCACTCACTAGCTATAACTTCTGAAGAAAATTCTATCTTCCCTAATAAATCTTGAATAATTTCCACTATCCATTCCTTAAATTCCTCTCTTTTTAATAGGTAGGTGGGGCTGCAATTATTTCTTATCTGGAATATGCATTCCCTATTAGTATTCTAAATTTCTCCCAAAATACTCACAGAATTCAAAAAATTATCAGTGGCATCAGTTGATTCATTCATCTGTCCATAGATATAAGCATGATTCCATTTCCGATAAAACAACAAATTGGTTATGAGTCATAGCTCAGCCTACCTTGCTTCTTTCCACATTCTCATTTAAACTATTTTATGAAAAGAAAAAAAAACTGTCCTGGTTTTGGGGGGGGGGGGACCACTAATACTAAAATGTTATACATAAAGCCTCTATATTTATTCCTCAAGTTTTTGACTGGAGTAGTGGACTGATCAAAAATGGATCCATTTTAGCCACAGCCCATGAATAAATCAGTGAAGACAGACATAAACATTAAGTACAATGAAAGGTACACAGTACACAGGAAGACAGAAACCTGTCAAATCAAAGCCCTCCATTCATTCTTGATATTGTAGAAATGTATTTTAGTAAAACGTTGCCAGCCGACTGGAACTGCCTCACACAAGAGCCTCACAAAACATGTCAGAGTACATTACATTTACATGGAATTTTATTACATACCTAAAAATGAACAAGTGCTGCTCTTATTTTATTGACAAAGGAAATACTCTCCATTCAGTATAAAGCTACCAAGAATTGCATTACTGCAGTCAACATAAAGAAATCCACAACAATCAACCATAGATAATAAACATGATTTGTATATACTTAAATATATTCCTTTATTTGTCCCTACATGGATTTTCTAAAGTTGTTACCCTTTTAAAGAAGCTTCTAGTATATGTTTCATGGGTGCACAGTATAAGAACCTCTAAGTGTTTTCCAAAAAAGGTCTGTATTACACTGTACGTTGTGCTCTTTAATGATAGTATTGCTTTGTAATATTCTGAACTACTCAGTGTTGTTTCAGTTGCCATTGTTTCCAAGTTGTGGCTGAAAAGATCTATGGACTAGTTCATCTACCTGGTTTTAAAAGCAATAATTAACTAAAATAAACTAAACTAAAATAAAATAAAACATATACATCAAAGAATACAATCAGTCAGCCTACAAGGAAATGATGCACTTAATTGGATGATTTGAAACCTTTTGTGCCATTTCTATTAAGTTAATTTGAATACGAAATGGCAAACAGTGTAACTGTTGGTAGGAGACTGACTTGACAGGAAATCACATGAATATAAGCTGATTGAGGCCCGTGCTTTAAAAAATAAAGCTAACAAGCTAAAGAAGACAGAGGATGATAGTGGTTCATGGACAAATTTTATTTGACCCACTTTTTGGTTATTTACTTCAAAATTGCTGCCATTTTTGATCCATTTCTCCATGTGAAAAATCTTCTTGGCAACAGGACACAAAAAAAACAAACTGTGCAACAGAGTCACTAGTGTTCATGTAAGTGCTAAACTGGAATGAATTTACATATTCCTAGTACTAGACCTGAAGAAGTCAACAGACTACATCCAATTTCAGTTGTCAACCTGACAGAACATATTTTAAGGCTGAGGTTTACAAATAAGAGTACTTAGTTATAGACTAAAATAAAATAAAATAAATAAATAAATAGTTTTCTAGGATTATTAGCTCTTATAGTTATTTGGATTTTTATTTGGATTGTTTGGGTGAAGCATGAAATTCAAAGTTGTGTGTTACTGTTTGGAAACATTTGCTTCTGGTTTCCTATAATTATAAATAAGTAAAAGCATTTCCATATTATATTAAACTTGTGTCATTTTTTTATGGGAAGGTGATGGGGTTTGGGGTGCAGGCAGGGTATTTTATATGTTCATAGGTTTTTAGCAGGTTAATGATCACAAGGGTCTTTTTAAGCCTAGCCATGCATCTCAAATCTCTGACAAGTTCTGGTACCCTTGATAACTATTAAGCAGGGGCCTGGGAGATGAAACATTTACACTTTGCCTGTGTCCATTAGAGACATAGGTGCCAAGCTGGGAATGAATTTCCTGTGCCCTATCCAATTGTCCAAATTACACTTGAATTGGGTAAGGGAGCAACTCAGCTTCACATGGATGGGGAACCTGCTCCACAGATGGGGTGTTCTCTGGGATACATACCTGTCTCTGAAGCTGGTCCTATTTATATCACAGGCAAGGTTTAAGTCTTTAGAATGGATAATTCTGGTGCTGTTTGTTTTGTAGATCTGAAGGAGGTCAGTCAGAGTGGGATCTAATAATGCCCTTTTTGCCAGGCATAGATCTCCCCTCAACAACCTGTAGGAGACAGAATACAGGGATAGGGCCTTGAGGCATTCTGCATAGGACATTTTACTTATGCCCTGTATTCTTTTAGTGAGGAACCTCTGTGGACAATCCACTTGTTGGATATGCCTGGTTAGGTACATATCAAAGAGGGCATTAAAATGGTCTCTTGAATGTCAGCCAACTGAACTAACAAGCACATGCACACCAGTTGACAGCAGTGAGAACAGAACTCCTACCTAAATACACTGACTTGAGAACTCGGTATTTAATGCAAGTGCCACAGCACAAGTCAAATTTTGTGTTCCTATAACTAACACAAGAGGGCTCATGCAGGCTGATGACATGGAAAGGTTTGTCACTACTGTCAAACATTGTAGTTAAGTAATTTAAAGTCAGTGCATTTGTGTATTTCAGTGCTTTGACATAGCCCTGCATATTCTCTCTAGTAAAACCTATGGGATCATATCAGAACACTTATTGGTTATATATTTAAAAGCTGCAACATAATAAAAACCATACACATGAAAAGGAAGAACCCATAAAATACAGTTATGTGAGAATAAGCAATCATTTTAATAATGTAGGATTGTTGCTGTTGGGGTTCATAATATTTTTAATTATCCTTTGTTGATTGGGTTAGTTCCACTAGGCTAGTGGCATCTTTTCTGGGGAGAACTGAGGTGGTATTCATCTCACTGGAGCAAATCTGATGAGTGGATGAGGGAACTTCCCCTATTCTTCACTGTTGAGTGGAACCATTTTGGAGTAGTATTTCCCGTTTCCAGTTCAGGCATAGAGGCAGCCCAGAGAAACAGGGAGGCAGATAGAGAGAGAAGGAGATGATAGTGTGATGAAAGAAATGAAGGACAAATCAAATGTCAAGACCTGAAAATGTGTGGAGGATTCTGAGAAAATATTTCAAAGAAACCTATTTGATGGAGATGAGTCAGGAAGTTATGGCTGTATAATTACAACCCTCCAGTCAAGAGGGTTGCAGGATGACTTACTTAAAGAAATGGTGGTGCAGAGTGAGCCAGAAAATGAAAGAAATGTTTCCTGGGGCAACATCATGGAGAAAATACAAAAGAAGGATGCAGAGGCAATCCCGAAGAATAGCATTGAGATGAAAAAGAAAACATATGCAGAAAAAGGAAAAGAAGCCAAAAGTAGAGTAGCAGAAAAGAAGACAAAAGAAAATGAAAAATTGAAGTACATGGTCAGTATTCACAGTAAAGAAGACAAAGAAATGGACAGGTATGAAGTGCAGCAAAAATTTAATAGCTCCTTTGGGTATAAAAGTACATGTGGTAAGAGCATTTATTCTTATTAATAAGAGACATTTTGTGACATTATATCTGCGACTGTATTAAAGGAAACTTTTCTTGGAGAATATGAAGAAAAAGAAAGAATACTCTATCCCATGGAATCTTTATGGTACAGAAACATTTAACAGGGAAACAAAAAAGAAGATTTGTGTACAATTTCAGACAGTGGTAGAAAGAGAGATTTTGAAAGGCCACTGGATGTTTTATGTAAAAAAGAACTGGAAATGGCTAAAGTTTATGACAAAGGGATTTATGGACTGGTAACTGGGATTGTAATATTGTGTTAAAAATAAAAAGAGAAATACATTTTACCTATACCAGCATGACTAGCATGATAAATGTGGGTGGGGGCATAGGGGTGTTGTAAAATACTGGTGGCAATCCAAAACATGTTTTTTGTGGAAAAGAAGGACATTTGATAAGTAACTGTGACAAATAAATCTTATATTTGTGGGGAAATAGGGCATGATGCAAAAAATGTAAATTGAAATGTTATAAATGTAATAAAATTAGATAATTATGGATGGATTGTAAAAATAAAAAACAAAAATAAGGAAAAAGAGAAGAAAATGAATAGAGAAAAGAAATTTTAGAAGTAGTAGAAATAGAAGAAAAATTAAATGAGAAATAATAAAGAGGACACAAAAGAAGGTTCTGAAATAAGTGAAGAAGAAGACATAAATTGTGAGGTAGTAAAAGGAAAAAAAATCTATTGGTAAAATGGTAAAAGACAGAAAAAAAATTTAAAGGGATAAACACAAAAGAAAAAAGAAAGGAATGGATAAAAAAGAATATATACAGCTAAAGATTGGGACTTGACATAATTCTTAAGGTCTTTGACTCATAGACACAAGGTACAATGTTTGATTCTCACCTTTAGGAAAGAAATTGGTTAGGCTTAGAATGGTCTATTAAGCAAGCTAGCCTAGTAATTAGCTATGAAACTATGAATCTAAAGAAAAGGGAAAATGAACATTTTAGAGTGCTTTCTGTAAATGTGAACATACTAAGAATATAGAAAAAAGAACAGAAATTTTGCTGTGGTGTAATACATGTGATATAGATGTAATTATATTAAAAAACACAGCCCCTGGATTCACGAATCCTCCATGCAGGACTAATCTAGTCCTGCACGAAAGAGGCAGTTTAAGAGGAGGAAGGCAGAGTGCCATGCATATTAAGTAAGGCACGCTGCCTGAACA